>NC_056604.1:25206578-25435294 GCF_018340385.1 Cyprinus carpio
TGAAGATGTCCCCGGTGCTCTTTGGAGTGATTTTGGCTAATGCAGTGGTAATGTTGGAATCAGATTTGTTTACCTCATTTGTGAAATTCTTCAAGCATGATCTTATTTTGGGATCTTTGTTCTTTATGTGTTTAACAATGAAGTTTAAAGGTATGTGTGAACCAACTCAATCATGGTCAGACGGGGCAGAAAGAGGACTTTTGGGTGAGTAAACATTGTATTCGTGCCACTTAGACAATAATTAATCCAATAAAGACACAATGTACATGAATTCTGTCATCTGATTAATACTGTACACTTTCCAGCAAATAAAAGGCTTTTTAGTTGTAAAAATGTCCACCTTCAGGTCGTGGTTAATGTGACTTTTTGCAGTGAAATCTTTACTGATTTTTATAAAGTAAATGTAAGAATAACTGTATATTGTTATATATATTAATTAATAATATAAAAAGTAAGCTTAGGCTTACTTGATTATATCATAGATTATTTTTTAAATCATGTTTATTAAATACGATCCATTAGGCTGTTGAGGAATATTAATTTAATTGTGTTGTATTGCATTATATATTTGTAACATCAACAAAACTGATTGGGAGATATAGTGTGACAACTGACATTTACATGCTATTTTATATAACATATGGCCATTATTAACAACATCTACACCAAACTGCATAATTTTGCTCCGTTTGTGCATCTGAATAAAATTGATGTGCACCATATTTCTCCCTACATGGGCCATAAAATCCTGATTCACAAGATCTCAACCTGTTGCAGATGTGCCGGAGTCTGACCTTCTGATCCAGAGGGATGCAGTGTACCATCTTGTGAACACACCGTTCACTTTCGAACAAGCTCTGCGTTACTGCCGTGGTCAGTCCAGCCGCCTCACAACCTCAGGGGTCAAAGAGGACGAGGAGGGGGCGCGGAGGTTACTCTCTAAATCCAGCACGAAGGGGCCAGTTTGGTTTGAAAACAACAAAAAACAGAGCCAGACAACTCATCTGGTGCTTCCCAAACAAAGTAAGTCTGGTTATGATGTTGGTTATAATGTCAATATGTGACCCTGGACACAAAACCAGTCATAAGTAGCACGGGTATATTTGTACCAATAGCCAACAATACATTGTATGGGTCCAAATTATCAATTTTCTTCTTTTATGCCAAAAATCATTAAGTAAAGATCATGTTCCATCAACAAGTTTTGTAAATTTCCTACCATAAATAGGCCCCTATATCAAAACATATAATACTAAGAACTTCGTTTGGACAACTTCAAAGACAATTTTTTTTTTGCACCCTCATATTCCAGATTTTCAAATAATTGTATCAGCCTCAGTACTGTCCTATCCTAACAAACCACACATCAATGGAAAGCTTATTCATTCAGGTTTCAGATGATGCATACATTGACCCTGGGTTTGTGGTGCAGGGTAACTTATCTCTAAGAAATGAAGTGAATATCTCTGTAACTCCACAGAAACGATCCTCAGAGGATTATCTTTCACGTCTAAGGATGCCTATGCGCGTGTGGACGCGTCTTTCCCTCCGCTGTCCGCGGTGAGCGTTTGCTTGCGCGTGCAGTGGGACCCGCGGCGGAATGACGTGTCCACGGTGTTCTCGTACGCAGCGCGCGCTTTCGTCAATGAGTTCCAGCTGCGCGGAAAGACAGACGACAGAAAAGTCCGTCTAGCGCTTCTCATTAAAGGACAGCATCATCGGCACAAAGCCGAGCTGCCCGTTGATGGAGAGTGGCACCATGTTTGCGTCACGTGGCGCTCGAGCGATGGATTTTGGGCCATTTACGTGGATGGGCAAACGGGAGATTCAGAGAGAGGGAAAGCTCGGGGAAATGCACAGGATATCCACGAAGACGGGATATTTATATTGGGCCAAGACCAGGATACTTTTGGTGGGAATTTCACGGAACCGTTTTTTGGGAACTTGACTGATCTGAATGTTTGGGGCGAGGCTCTGGAGTTAGAACAGGTGACGGCGCTGCACACCTGCTCGCAGCTGACCAATCACACAGCCTTATTCAGATGGCAGGACTGGAGCATCACTGTCCATCAGTCAGTCCAGAATGTGTCTGCTACACTCACCTGTCCAGGTGAGCTTCATACCCACCCGTCTGTCAAAATATCAGAATATCCTACAAATAACAACAATTATTGTTGTTGTTGGTGTTATAAAATATGCTTTAACAAATACTAAAACATTTTTAGCACTTTTTAATATTTGTATAATATTTATAATTTTAACATTTAATATTTTAATTTAATATTTAAAGCACTTCTTTTTGTTAAAGATCAGAGGATCAAAGTAGGATCTGTAAACAAATAATAATAAATGGTTATAACAGTCTTTAGTCTGTTATATTAATATTGAATAGATAGATATTAGATAGATAGACAGATGATATAGAGTTTTTAGATTTAATTTAATATTTAAAACATACTTCTATTAGAGGTAATATTACTATCATATTTGCTTTTTAATTTAATTCTAATTGTTCTAAAGTGTAGCTTGAATTCTTCTTCTTCTTCTTCTTCTTCTTCTTATTAATTTTATTCTTATGTTATTCTTCTTCTTCTTTAAATAAAGTATATGTTAATTATAATAATAATAGCAATATTAATTTTATTATAACATGTACTTCAGTTTTTAACTATTTATTTTTTTCGTTATATATGTAACATTTAAAAAATAAATAAAGTATATGTTAATTATAATAATAATAGCAATTGTATTATTATTATTTTTATTATTATTAACTTACAGATTGGATCTATTGGATCTTCTGATATTTAACAAAATTAAAATTATCTTATTAAATAGTATTAAATAGTTAAATAGTTAAATAAAAAAATAGATATGATACAATAGATAGAATACATTCAAAGCTAAAATTAAGAACATATACTTAGGTTTTTTAATATTCACTGTTTTTTATTATATATGCTATATTAAAAATAAATAAAGTGTATGTTTATAATAATAATAATAATAATGACATGATGATTGTTATTATTATTATTATTATTAGTTTACAGATTCTATATTCTGATATGATTACTTCAGTATTTATTTCAATATTTAAAACAAACTTATTTTTGTTTAATAGTTTGGCTAAAATAATAATAATAAAAAAATAGCTATTTAATGCGTTTCTAAGTGTTGTTAGGTGTCAAAGCAGCTTTAAAATGTCTACTTTGAATTACATTTAATATTATATATTTAGTGTTATAATAAGTGTTTTGTTGTTGTTGTTTCAGCTGAAATGTAAAAAAAGATTAATTCATTTTCATTTCCAGTTAACTTGTGGTGGATGTGCCTGTTTTTGCAGGTTCCCTGAAGTCAACACAGAAACGGGAAGAGGAATGTGAGGTTTTTAATGGCTGGTCTGACCGTCAGCCTCAGTACAGCACTGCCCCCTGCACACACACCCTGCCCTTCATCTGCAGAGTCAGCAAAGGTGTGTGTGTGAGAGAGAGCATGCACAGTCAAATCAAAAATTATCCAGACACCAGATTTAATTTTAAATATTTTTTGTTAATAGTGGGTGCAGGACGCTATAGTGCATTTATGTAAGTGAGGGTAGCAAAATAAAGTAAACTGTCACATATTATACCCCAAATATGCTTTATACAGTGGACTACCAGTAAAATTAGAGACCAAAAATTATTCAGACACTTTGACCTGACCATGTTTTGCTTAAGTGTTTTTCTTTAATTGCTAATGCGATCTTTTTACACCACAGACTGAACAAAATTAAGCATTGCTTAGTAATTGGTCGAGTTAAATTGGTATTATCTAATTGTGTACTTAAATTTAACAGCTGACAGCTATTCAACCGAATTCATTACATACCTTAATGGTTTAACTCTGAGTTCTTGTTATATTGTATTACCATTTTCTAAACTATAGCGAATAAACTGATAATGTGAGAAATGTTGAAGGTGTCTGAATAAATTTAGCTTTGACTGTGTGTGGGAGTTAAATAAAGTGTGAACTGTGAGTGTGTACAGAGTGACAGTGCAGCTCTCTGATCCACAGACCATTATCTGAAGATGAAGAACTTGAAAGAATCTCTGACGTCCAACCCAAGCTCCTTCATGCAAAGTCTCATGCAGTATGGCGTGGTACAGTCGATTTCTAAAAAGTGCTTTCTCAGCATGATTTTTTTGCACATAGTATTAGCATGCTATCATTGTAAATAACCAAAAATAAAGTAAAAAAGAAACCATCTAACTTGTGTTTTGTCCCGTGTCTCTCAGAACGCAGGCGATGTGCTCTCTGATGCTGTAGAGGGGCAGAGCTGGACCTCAGTGTCCCGTCTGTTGAACGTGTCTGAGCAGGTTGTTCTGAAGGAGCAGAAGCAGCTGGAGGACAGGGACATGGTCTCTCTGATGCATGTTCTCTCTCGGGCCGCTGACCTGCCCAGCACCGTCAACCACAGCCGGCGTGATGCGGAGAGGCTCAGCCAGAGCTTCATCACCATTGCAGATTCACTCATCAGCCAAGAAAATGTCAGTAAATGGAACAGCATCCGAGAGGTGATCTATTTGTGATCTATTCGTTAACTACAAATTATTTAAAGGAATATTTGATGATAGTGTGCCACACTTTTTTGCAAGTGTCTTTTATGAATTAGAGATAATTTTTTATATTATTATCATATATATTTTGCAGTAGATTTGAATTCTGCTGTCTTGTTATCCAGTTTTCTAAACTATTAATTTTAAATTATTGAGTAGTTTTTGCCACATTCCATTTGTTTTTATTCCACCGAATATCATCACTACAGCACAACTGGTGTGTGATATTTTGTTTATTCAACTGTAAAATAAGTTCAATAATTAGGTTAATATTAGCTTGCATTTTACACACAGTTTGATCGCTTATTTCAGATTTGTTTTTAATTGATTTATTTTGGGTTTGCCATCAAAAATAGTTTCAAATGAAACCTTTAATTTCTTTACAAATCTGTGCGTTGTAGGTAGTGAAGGGCCCAATGGCAGTCATGCAGACTGTAGACCGCATGGTGAGCAACCTTAACTCTCTGCTGACAGACGACACAGACAGTGTGCAGATACACAGCAACAATATCAGTGAGTTACACAGACATACAGAGCAACAAGACTGACATGCACTGAAATTTAAACCAAAGTCAAAAAAACTGTGGTCCTGTGATGCAGAGCTGCAGGTCCAGCAGAAGCTGCTGTCTGAAGGTTCTCACGTTTCTGCGTTTTGTGGGTTGGACGTTGGAAATCATGACTGCATCTCTGTCTCAGCTGCAAACATGAAGGAACTACAGAACAATGGTATGGATATTTAAAACCAGGAGATAAAGTTTCACAGTGTATTACTTTCCCTAATTTTTTATATGTTGTGCTTGTTTAGGCTTCAAAAAGGTGACTTTACTGAATACATGGTACAGCTCTGTGAAATGTTTCTCAGAGAGAGAGGAGAACATTACCCTTTTACCTATAGTCAGTGATGGATCTCATAGGTAAGATATGAATACAGTATGCAGAATCGTTGAATTAAATCAGATCATCTGTGTCTGCGCTACATGAACACACTCTTAAAAATAAAGCTTCCATAATGGGTTTTCACAGCCACGCCAAGATGTTCTAAAGAACCTTTAGTGGAATGCAAAGATTCCATTGATGTTAACGGTTCTTCATGTAACCATAGATGCCAATAATGAACATTTATTTTTACATGTGTGTGATACTTCAAGCTAGTGTGATACTGCAGGAAAATCCCTTATCACAGAATTTGCATATTTCTTGTTATTACATATTTCAGTGTGAATGTGTTGTCATATTGCTGATGGTGTGACTGTGTGAATCAGGCATGTGCGAACAGTCTTGGGCTCATCGGTCATCTCCAGTACAGTGCTGGCAGATGGACAGCCGATCAGCATGGCCATAAACTTCACACTCCAGCACAAGATTCAGGTACAAGAAATAGAATGTATCATTTTTATTCTGATAGCATATTTTCTAAAACTATGGACTCATTTCTGAAATGAGCTTTGGCTAAAGTCTGTGTAGAGATAATCCGAAGGGTCTGGGATGCCAGTAAAACCATTAAAAAATAATAATTTTAGCATAGACTAGCATAGAGTTATAGGAATCATTTAACCACATGTGAGTTCTTTACAAACCTATATGACTTCCTTTTTTTCCATGGAGCAGGTGATTTAGTCACAAGAGGCATTCAAACTCCAAAAGGACAAAAAGCAACCTTTAACAGTACCTACCTTAACAGTAGTCAGTATATGCATGTTATATTCCGAGTCTTCTGAAGACGTAGACTGACTTTTAAATGTACACTGCTGTTCAAACTTCTGAACAGTAGTATGATCTGTCATTTTAGGAGAATTGATTAAAATGAGAACTGATCAGGATTGAGTTTACTGTGTTGATAGACAGTTATGTCTGATTTCATCTACAGTGCTTCTCTTTTACCTTTCTAGAACAGTTCACTGAATTTGACACCTATCTGTTCTTTCTGGGATTTTGACCTGATGTAAGCAATTTTTATGTACTTATTTATTTAATTTGCAAATTCTCAAACGTTCTCATCTATGTTTTGTATAACTGATGAAATCTTGTTTTGTCTTGACGCCTCAGGCCAGAGGGGGGAGGGTGGTCAACAAAGGGCTGCACCTTTATTTCCACTAAAAATAACTCCACTTCCTGTTTCTGTAACCACACTACCAACTTTGCCTTGTTGTTACAGATCTCTGAAGTTCAGGTAAGGAGGTTTTTAAAAAGCAGTACCTGTAACAGATGAAGAAATAAAATAAATCATAGAGACTGGATACTGCACATGAGTTTGACCAATAGTTATTTACTTTGCTCATGAAAAACAGGCTTATGCAGTCGCAAACAGTGTTATTTTAATATTATAATTGTACTAATATAGTATGTGTTCATTCATATTTTGGATTATCTTTTATCTTTATATTAGCTTATTATTTTTTATTTCAGTTTTAGTACTTTTTGTACATCACCTTAAACATATTTCAGTTAGTTGCCAAGGCAACATCTTTAATTTTCAAGTTTAGGTTTTTAAAAAGTATATAAATCTATATATAAAAATATATATCTTACTCTAATATTTATATTTTATTTAGGGCTGTCAAATGATTAATCATGATTAATCACATCCAAAATAAAAAGTTTTGTTTACATAATATATGTGTGTATACTGTGTATATTTATTATGTATATATAAATACACACACATGCATGTATATATTTAAGAAGAATATGTTATGTTTTATATATTAAATATATTTATATATAATATAAAATATAAGAATATAAATATATAAATGTATATACATGTAAATATTTTCTAAATATATAATTTATGTGTGTGTATTTATATATACATAATAAATATACCCTGTACACATACATATATTATGTAAACAAAACTTTTATATTTTGGATTTCAGTTACAGTAATGACCCTCATTTCAAATAAAATTTAATCTGATTTCACATTTATTTCAATTGCCAAAAATAATTTTCAGTTACAGTAATGACCCTGGTTGCAGATAAACAAGAGGAAACAGACCACTATAGGAAAGAAACAGTTCAGTTAAAAGAGCCATGTGTTTGTATATAGTTTGAATATATAGTTAAGTAAATATAGTTGAACCAGTTTTATATATATATATATATATATATATATATATATATATATATATATATATATATATATATATATATACACTGCTCAAAAAAATTAAAGGAACACTTTGAAAACACACCAGATCTCAATTGGGAAAAATATCATGCAGGATATCTACTGATATGGGCTGGGTAATTTGTTAGGAATGAAAAGATGCCACATTGTTTAATGGAAATGAAAATTATCAACCTACAGAGGGCTGAATTCAAAGACACTCAAAATTAAAGTGAAAAAAGAATGCAGCAGGTTAGTCCATTAAGCTGAAATTTCATTGCAGCAACTCAAAACGGTACTCAGTAGTTTGTATGGCCCCCACGTGCTTGTATGCATGCCTGACAACGTCAGGGCACGCGCTCCTAATGAGACGAAGGATGGTGTCCTGGGGTGTTCCCTCCCAGATCTGGACCAGGGCATCACTGAGCTCCTGGACAGTCTGAGGTGCAACCTGGCGACATCAGATGGACCGAAACATAATGTCCCAGTGGTGTTCTATTGGATTTAGGTCAGGCGAGCGTGGGGGACATTCAATGGTATCAATTCCTTCATCCTCCTGGAACTGACTGCATACTCTCGCCACATGAAGCCGGGCATTGTCGTGCACCAGGAGGAACAAGGACCCAATGCACCAGTGTATGGTCTGACAGTGGGTCCAAGGATTCCATCCCGATACCTAATGGCAGTAAGTGTGCCATTGTCTAGCCTGTAGAGGTTTCTGTGTTCCTCCATGGATATGCCTTCCCAGACCATCACCACCAAACCGGTCATGCTGAACAATGTTACAGGCAGCATAACATTATCCACCGCTTTTCCAGACCCTTTTACATCTGTCACACGTGCTCAGGGTGAACCTGCTCTCATCAGTGAAAAGCACAGAGCGCCAGAGGCGGACCTGCCAATTCAGGTGTTCAATGGCAAATGCCAATCAAGCTACATGGTGCCAGGCAGTGAGCACAGAGCCCACTAGAGGACGTCAGGCCCTCTGGCCACCCTCATGAAGTCTGTTTCTGATTGTTTTCTCATTCACACCAGTGGCCTGCTGGAGGTCATTAGGGGCCAAGCACCGAAGGTGCTTAGGCACCTATTGTATCCGTTAGCGTGATTTTTTTCTTCCGCCGCAAGTCTATGGCAGCCCATAGAACCACTTGCGGGAAAGTTGTGAAATTTGGCACACTGATAGAGGACAGTGTCAACATTAACCAGAGCAAATTTGGAGTCTCTAACTCCAACTCTCTAGCGCCACCACTTGTCCAAAATTTCAATATTTTTATGTTAATAAATTACAAACCTTAATCCACAGAAGGAAAATTTTCCTCTGAATTCTTGGCTCATGGCGAGTCGAAAGACGGTCCTAGACGGTTAGTCCGATTTTCACGAAAATTGGCTCAGATCATCTTCAGATGATGGCGACAAAAAGTTATGGAATTCAAGTTGATTCGTCCAATCGTTCTCGAATACCATGCAAACAAATTCTACAAAAAGCACGCAAAAATGCTTGTGAGGCTATAACTCCGCAACGGTTTGGCATATTGAGACCAAACTTGGTGTGTGTTATAACAAGCATGACCTGAGACTACCTGCAGTGTTTTGACGCAGCTCCACCTAGTGGTCAGGAGATATGAAAAATGCATATTTTTGCTTATAACTTCTGAATGGTTTGGCCAAAAATCACAAAACTGGTCTCTTTAGATTCGGTGGGTCATGTCGAGTCGAATGATATGAATTTTCCCATGTCAGCCATTTTAGGTGTCGCCCATTTTGAATTATGATTTAAAATGCTGTATTTTTTGAATGCATTATCGTATCGTTACGAAAATAATTACAAAAATCTTCGGCTCCATGACCTGAAGGTACTCAAAAAGTTTGTTGGCAGCGCCACCTTGTGGTCAAAAGTTATGATGAAATTTAGAGAAATGCTAATAACTTTTGCTTACATTAGCCTATTGTAACCGGACTGACGCTGATGTTGAACACCAATACCAATTTTACCAATATTTGCTGAACTTCCTGTCCACCATTTTGACTCATGTTGACAAACCTACTTTTTCAAACTCCTCCTAGACCGTTGGTCCGATTTTTCACCAAATTTGGCTCGGATCATCTTCAGACAAAGCTGGCAAAAAGTTATGGATTTCGTGTTGCTACACGCAACGGTTTTCGTTTAGCGCATGAACGAATTTGATGAAAAGATGCCAAACTGCATCTGAGAGCTGTATCTCTGTAAAGGTTTGACATATTTACACCAAACTTTGTATGTGCCATTGTCTCCTTACACGGACCACGGCACATCAATTTGGTAACAGTGCCATTATTGGCAAAGAGTAATAAACCATTCATTAACCCTTAATTATAAAATTTCCAAAAATGCTAATAACTTTTGATTGCATTAGGCTATTGTAATGAAACTGGTCTCAAAATATTCCTTGGGTCATGCCGACAACAGACATATCATTTTTTTGGTAGGAAATCTGAACTCCCTGTCCACCATTTTGATTTATGTTAAAATCCTACTTTTTCTAACTCCTCCTCAACTGTTGGTCCGATTTTCACCAAAATCGAGTCAGATCATCTTCAGATTGTGCTGACAAAAAGTATGCATTTCATGTCGATTGACAAAACCGTTTTCATACAGCACCGTTACAGATTTTAGGCACAGTGCCAAAATGGTTCTGAGGCTATATCTCTGCAAAGCGTTGACATATTTGCACCAAACTTTGTATGTGTCATTTTCACCTCACACTGACCATGCCACATCAATTTGGTAACAGCGCCACCTATTGGTCAAGAGTAATAAACCATTCATTAACCATTAATAATTACTTTTATAAAAATGCTAAAAACTTTTTATTGCATTAGCTTATTGCAATGAAACTCATCTCAAAATATTCCGTGGCTTATGCCGACAACATAGATACCAAATATGCCAGAGTAAGCTGAACTTCCTTTCCGCCATTTTGATTTATGTTGAAAACCTACTTTTTCGAACTCCTCATCAACCGTTGGTCCGATTTTCACCAAAATCCAGCCAGATGATCTTCAGACTGTGCTGACTAAAAGTTATGGATTTTGTGTTGATAGACAAAACCGTTTTTGCATACTACAGCAACGAATTTGAGGCATGATGCCAAAATGGCACTTGCAGCTGTATCTCTGTAGTGCTTTGGCATATTGACACTAAACTTTGTGTGTCATTGTCAACTCAGACAGAACACACAACATCTATTTGATAACAGCACCACCTATTGGTCATACTTGATAAGCCAATATATCACGCTACTAGAGGTTGTATTTATGATTTTTCCACCATTACAATTACAATCATCCTAAAATTGCTTTTATTGCTCACTGTTGCATTTGGTCTGATGCTCCATGTCATGCTTAGCTCCTCAACTTGCCTCTGGAGTGCTTGGCCCTGTAATTGCTGCTTGCAGCTGTATTTTTATATGGCTCTGGCAGTGCTCATCCTGTTCCTCCTTGCACATAAAGGAGCAGATACAGGTCCTGCTGATGGGTAAGGACCTTCTACTGCCCTGTCCAGCTCTCCTTGAGTAACTGCCTGTCTCCTGGAATCTCCTGCATGCTCTTGAGACTGTGCTGGGAGACACAGCAAACCTTCTGGCAATGGCACATATTGATGCGCCGTCCTGGGAGAGTTGGACTGCCTGTGCATCCTTTGTAGGGTCCAGGTATCGCCTAATGCTACCAGTAGTGACACTGACCCTAGCCAAATGCAAAACTAGTGAAAAACAATCAGAAAAGATGAGCAGGGAAAAAAATGTCAATGGCCTCCACCTTTAAAACCATTCCTGTTTTGGGGGTTTTCTAATGGTTGCCCATCTAGTGTACCTGTTGTTAATTTTATTAACACCAAAGCAGCTGAAATTAATTAACAACCCCATCTGCTACGTAACTGACCAGATCAATATCCCAGAAGTTTAATTTACTTGCTATACTCTGATTAAAAAGTGTTCCTTTAATTTTTTTGAGCAGTTTATATTTTAAAAAAAAATCTACAGAAGGCGTATTTATGTTATATTTAATGGGTGTAATCTTTTGTGGGTAATTCATACATATATATATATATATATATATATATATATATATATATATATATATATATATATATATATATATAATTTTTTTTTTAAACCACTTTTTTTAAAATTGGTAGTACATCACAATTCAAATCCTACTTAAATTCTTTGTGTGTGTATTAGCCAAATCCTGATCATCAGACAGGCCTGCAGATCTTCAGTTTGATTGGCTCTGGCGTGTCTCTGTGTGGTCTCATCTTCACATTTATTCTCTTTGTGGCTGTTGGGTGAGTTTCCCTGTGTTTGTAGGTTTGATTATAAAATAATAATAAAAAAGAAATAACAATTTAGCTGAAAGTATAGTGCTCATCCACTGGCATTGCATTATTTGCTGCTCTCTGTCTCCCTCTAGCGTTCCAAAGTCAGATCGGACTACAGTTCACAAAAACCTGATCGTGGCGCTGGCTGTAGCTCAGTTACTTCTTATTTTCAGCGACTGGGCTGAAGGAAACCAGGTGTGACTGCTATATCTGTCAACATATTCTTTTTTTATTTATCAGTGTCATTTCATGTATCAATATGTCACGACACTTAATACTTGATAAAACAGGCTAGAAAAATACAAAAAAATAACAATTTGTTTACCAAAAGTTAACGGTCAGCACTGCCAGATGCAAAAATAATATGTGCCATTATGTCCAATATTTATTATGCAAATTAACAAAGAATTAATTGAGACAATAGGATGATTTTAAAAAGATTTTCTGCTCCATCTCATTAAATTGTTGCCACCATATTATAGTGTTAACAAATTAGTCATATTTTGAACATCACACGTTAAATGCAGCAGCCATTGTGTGTGTGTGTGTGTGTGTGTGTTTAATAGTGCTGCTAGATACTTATATAACCTACTTAAATTAAGGGAAATTATCTTAAATACAGACCCAAATGATTTTTCTTTCTTTCTTTCTTTCTTTCTTTCTTTTAAATAAAAAAAAAAAAATTACTTAGTGTGAAATTATATATAAAAAACCATGAACTAGACTGGTGAAATATGAAAAGAGGACACTAAGACTTTCATATTGGCTGTTTTTATAAATGTTTTCATAAATATCAGATGGTATTGATAAAAAAAAAAACAGTAGAGAAACAGCTGTGAAATTATCACATAGTAGTGGTTTCTTTAGAGATAAATCACTAAAGAACACTTGAAAAGCAGTGTACCTACCTATTTATATTTCTATGTAACAATCAAATAATATACTGTATTTTTGCATTCTAGTAAACATCTCTAATGTACTACTGATGGCAGGTATGGACGTGTTTTTTGTCAGCATTTGAGTAAAGTATGTGTATGTTGTTGTGGAGCAGGAAGCCTGTTGGCTGGTGACGGCGCTCCTGCATCTGTTTTTCCTGTCGTCTTTCTGCTGGATGCTAGTGGAGGGCCTGCTGCTCTGGAGTAAAGTGGTCTCTGTGAACATCAGCGAGGAGAGGTGGATGAAGCTGTACTATGTGCTGGGCTGGGGTGAGAACTGTGTGTGTGTGTGTGTGTGTGTGTGTGTGTGTGTGTGTGTGTGTGTGTGTGTGTGTGTGTGTGTGTGTGTGTGTGTGTGTGTGTGTGTGTGTGTGTGTAAATCATTATGATTCATGTTCTGTTTGATTAACCTTCTTCTCATGCATTGTGTCTGTATTTGCTTTGTCTTTCTTAGGGGTGCCTGTTGTTATAGTCGCTGTAACCTTGGCAGCCACTTTGGATCGGTACAAAGCACAGCAGTACTGCTGGCTGAACCTTCAGTCGCACGTTATTTGGGCTTTTGCAGGGCCTGTGCTCTTTGTTTTGGCCGTAAGTATGTCACAAGTGCACAGTTCCTCGAGTGAGTGTGTCAGAATAATTGTCACGGTGGGCTCTTATTTGCTTTTGAGTGTATGAGTATATGCAATACTGTTCTGATGGTTTTTAAGTCAGCATGAAATCTATTTCATAAATGCATTTTATAGATCTTTTTATGAACGATTCATCTGTGCATATGTTTGCATTTGTTCTTTTTTGAATTTTTTTTCAAAACTGGATCTTCTCTCTGGTGACCCTCTTGTGTTCATTGCAGACGTTATTTTAGGCATTTAACCAAAAAACCATTTAATCATTTACTTTGGGGCTATGGAACTAAATGCTAACTCATTCCTGAGCCTACAAAAATACATCATCCCTGCTGCTATGAACATGACAGAGTTGTTTCTTAAAGGCACAGCATTAAAAAAAAAAAAGATTGAGGCCACAAAACTTCACAGCTATTATAAGTTCACCTATTAAAGGGTAATTTATATTGTTTTCTAATGGGAGATGTGGTTCTCTGTTTTTAGGTCAACGCTGTGGTGCTTTTTCGGGTTGTAATGGTCACAGTGGCCAGTGCACGTCGCAGAGCCAAAATGCTGACGCCCAGTTCTGATTCCAAACTTCACACGCTGGATCTTACCTGGTGAATGTTGTTTCCCTTTTCAACTTCCTTTGAAATAAAAACAGGCCAGAGTTAAGAGATAGAGAGCAGTTTCAGCCAGTCATTTCTCATTATTGTGCACATTTCTAGTTCTTCTCTTATCTTGTTGAGCAGAGGAAGCAGCGAGAAAGCACCTGTCTGCCAGTAACTCATTTATTCTTATCAGCCACCTGGACTTGAGAAGATACCATACAAATAGCCACAGAGACTCGTTTGTCCTGTTATATGGATACTTCCTTCAGTGAATGAGCAGAAATGAATCAGAAGTGTCTGTATAATTAGCCAGTTAAGCAGAGACCTGGAGTGTCCTTGAAGGAGAGTTTCAGTCAAACTGAAGTAAAACTGAGCAGCCTAGCCAATGCATTCAGTAATATGAAGGATTAATATTGTGTTTGTGTGCACACGCAGGGCAGCGACGAGGCCAGTACTGATCCTGTTACCAGTGTTAGGTCTGACCTGGCTGTGTGGAGTGCTGGTGCATTTATCTGTTGTCGTGGCCTATCTGTTCATCACACTCAATGCTTTTCAGGTAACACACGACACGGCGATTATTTTCAATCATGATTTTAGCTTACAGTGATTATGAAATCAAAATTCTGTTGTTACATGAACTCGAAACTGTTGTTTTTCTTTTATTATTATAATACCTTTCCGTTACAGTGGTGCATTGTTATAAATATTTTCATTACTTGCAGTAAAATAAATATTAACTGACAAAATAAATAAATAAAATTTAGCTAGTTGCCAAGGCAACATTTCTTATTTTAATTTAGTTAAATTTAAAGTAAATAATTAAACTAAAACTGAAATTATTATTATTTTTTAATTTATATAGATGTATATTTAAAAAAACAAAAACTACTAAAAATAACAAAAATTGCTATAAAATGAAAACAGAAAATTTAAAGATAAAAACTGATTCAAAATATTAATAAAAACTATAATGTTATCCCAATGATGCCAAAATAACACTGCAATGGTGTGCTTGCACAATATTTATTAAAATTTATGTGTGTGTGTGTGTGTGTATTTTCTTTAATATATGCCTCTATCTATGTTTGAGAATAAAAATGTATTATTCAATAATAACTTGTGTGTGTGTGTGTGTGTGTATTAGCTGTAATATATGGCTTATTCTATGTTAACTGCTATTAACTTTTGAGAATAAAACTTTATTATTTATTAATTATTTTTAAGGTTCAAGGAAATATACTGTTAAAAAAAGTTTGCAGTTCAATAAATCCATGATGTTTTCAAAGTCTATGAGTAATCATTTTAAATAACTGTGGTCTCGGTATTGACAAAAATAATTATGTTTTTCATCATTTTTGACCAAATCGGCCAGCTCTGACTATCCACGCACGTTTTGCCTTCCTCTTAATCAGACTCCAGTCTGTCAACACATTTGAAATGAACTTCCTCTCTCTGTTTTCAGCTTCATGTAGCTCTCTCGGACTGTGTCTCTTTCTTCCTCCCATGTCTATAATGAATGAGAGCTGAATTCCCTCCCAGAGCTTGTTAATGTAGATTTACTGTGCGCGTCTGGGAAAAAGATAAAAGAAGCAGAAGACAGATAGAGAAAATGGAGAGGAGGAGACACATGAGCAGAGTCCATCACCGGAAGGAAACTCTTCTGATATAATTAGCCAGTGCAGATCTGTCTTGAATGTTTTATGTAGCAGAGGTCTCTGAGAACAACAAGTGCAAAGATGCAGGAAGAATATGGACCGTTCCTGTTAGCTGTAATATATGGCTGATTCAACGCTAACTGATAACAAGAGCTGAGAATAAAACTTAAGTTTTGAGCTTAATGTCCAAAAACTAAAAAGTTTCTCCTGGTTATTTATAATAATAGATCAAAAATAATAATATATTTTTATAATAACTGTTTATTACACCACAGACACTGAATGTTCAGACAGATCGTCAAAATGTAGATCATGCTACGTTTTATTTTAAATGTAAGAATTATATTTATAAATAAATAATGAGTAAACAATATTTTTTGACATTTTGTCCCAGAAAAAAAAAATTATTTAATGCTTATTATACTATTATTTCAATTGAAATTCTTTCTTTCCCTCTCTGTTGCTTAATTTTAAAACACAGTAATTGATTGAAACACACAAAACCTGTTATCTCCTGTTATTTTATACCCCAAAATCGAAAATAAAAAAATGAGAAATTATTATTCATAATAGAATTATGAATTTTCATTATATTTTGCATTTAAAAACAGCATTGTGACATTATTTTCATTGCAATTCAACACTTTTCCACCTCCTCAAATTCTTGTTACTGTAATGCAAAAAAAAAAATATTCTAATTAATGCAAAAAAAGTACTACTACTACTATTATTATTATTATTTGCATTGTATAGTATTTGTTAAATTGAATTTAAAATTTTATTTTCATTTAATCTCTCGTGCCTGGAGAATGATTTATGACCCAGAAATAAGCTTCATTTTCCTTATGCAGAAAATAATGTTTTGAATAATTTGTAGATTTGGCGATGAAATATGATCCATAGATTTCTGAGATTGACACAGTCAGTTATTTACATCTTATTTTTATTCATGTATTATTGCAAAATGTACAGTAGACTGACCCATTATAAATGAGCTCTACATAGCATCTTTTAGTGACTTTTATCAAGTTTAACAGTTTCTTTGCTCAGTGTTGTTAACATTATAATCACTAGCATGAGTGAGGGGAAATGTTATTTTATTAACGGTCTCCTCTCATTCTAGGGCCTGTATATTTTTCTGGTGTATGCAGTTTACAACAGCGAGGTATGACTCCTACAGTACAATATTTATCTATCAATTGGTATTTCATATATTTCTTATCTTATATTTCAGTAGTACGAGGAAGCTGTGGGTTTTAATTTCTAAATTACAACAAAATGCTGTTTCTGAATGTTTTACGATAATGTAGGTGCGAAACGCTATAAGAAGAATTCAAGACAAGCGAAAAGCTTTATCATTTACAGTAAGACCTTACTTTTGCTCATTTTAACAGTTTCAATCTGTTTCTCTGTTATTGTACTCATTTTTGATGTCATTTCCTCTTGCAGAACTGCTCACAGCCTATCAGCTTCTTGCCCTCCCAGAAATCCCCCAGTGCTTCATGGGTACACAGCCTGCCGACTCGTTCCAGCCCAGAGAGCAGCGAGAGCTCGACTCACATCACCACTTCCACAGCCAACTCGCTCGTCTTAAAGAACGGTACGTGAAACTCATGCGCATCCACCATCTGCAGCTCATTTTACTGTTGCTTTTAGTCAACATGAAATTTAGAAAAGCAGATCTGCTTACATGTAGCATCTCTGTCCTTTATATGCGAACGGTTTAAAGAGGACCATATTGTGAATTTCCCATTGAAACCAGCCAACAGAAGTCAGGTACGCTGCAAGCCACACATATTTTTCACTGATATTATATATACATAATCAAATAGTAGTTAGGGTTGTCACAATAAACCAGGTGTTATCAAATTGACTTGTCTTGATCTTACAGCATAATCTTGTGTTTCAGGTGGTTCAGCTGACAGCCTTTAAGCCCTCAGGTAAAGAACCGTCTCACATGAATCTCTAGGGGGCGCACTAGTTCTTCACTAGCACAGGACTGATGCACTTTTCAACAAATGACACTATTTGAATCCATTGAAATTTGAGCTTGAAATTTGTCAAAATAGAATCACAGTATGAAGTGTTGGTGTTTTTAAATCATGCCATCAAAATTCATGCTGCTATTTCATGATTTGCTTCATCACAGGCTGTTGAGAGGCCAACGACACTACAGTTCTGCATGGACTCGTGACTTATCCTGGGATGAAGATGTAGCTCATTCTGTGGAGGAGCAAACACTGCCTCCTCCGCAGTCCTGCAGGCCGTCTCATTCCCAGAGCTCAGTCTGTGTTGAGTGAGTAAAGGTTTTCTGATAAACATGAAACGACTCTTTCAGCAAATGTTCAATGAGACTGCGCTCAGCACGGAGCGTAAAGTATATGGTCAGCATTTTATAATGTACAGATGTTGTCAGAATACAGAGGCTCTCAGTACTAAAAATGGACAACATGAGCATCATCACACCATTAATCATGACCAGACAACAGAATGAGTTGTTAGTGATTTTTGACTTCCATCCGTGAAGATTCACATTCAGTATTTTGCAGAATAAGAAAACTGTGGACAATGAAACCTTTCAGCTGTTTGATCTTTCTGAAGAGATTGTACAAAGTATCTATATATCATTTCAATAACACATTATTGAATTTTGTTTGTTTGTTTTATAAAAAAAGTCTAGTGCTCAAAATAGCAAGCATGTGAAGATTATCTTATCATGACAGCATTTATTTTTAATGGTTTGTTTTTGATTTA
This sequence comes from Cyprinus carpio, assembly GCF_018340385.1. Taxonomy (NCBI): domain Eukaryota; kingdom Metazoa; phylum Chordata; class Actinopteri; order Cypriniformes; family Cyprinidae; genus Cyprinus; species Cyprinus carpio. Next base: position 25,225,202 of record NC_056604.1, read on the forward strand.
TTCATGCTGTAATTCAACTACAAAACTGAAATAACACAAAAGTATTTTACTGTAATAGACATTCCCTGTTTTTATACAATGCATATAAAATGCATTATGTATTACTTTTTTACTCCCAGTATTAAAACTAATTTGTTTTGATGTGGAAAGTGTGTATCTCTAGTCTGTAGTCGTTCATGAATACTGATTTTTTTTTTCCAAATGATACACTTGATTAGAATAAAAATGAATAGAAAAATAATTGGTTCAGTTGGATTTCAAAAGAAGCACTCTCTCTTTATATGCTCACAAAGGTGGCAACATGTGTGAATGTTTTCTGACCTTCCCATAACCTCTTTTTATTGGCACACTGAAGAGTCACTCAGAGTGGAGCAGCATGTCTGTCTTTAGAAACGAGCCCATTCAAAGTAAGATTGCTTTTAGGCCGCCACACACACAGTCTTCAAACAACTGCAAAGTGTCGTTTATATTATTTTATTGCAACCAAATTTTTTCAGTTAAATGGAAAGACAAATAAATGTGTAATCTATGTAAAAATGTGCTTTAAATAGTTTAATAGATACTGTTAATTACATTATTTCAATAAATACCTTCTTTTGTTTCATTCGATTTATTTTTGGACAGGCCCTTTTGGAAAGTTTTTTAAATACCAACATAATAAGTGTATTTGAAAAACAAAGAAATTACAATCCATTCAAAAGCACAGGAGCATTAAGATAAAATAACGGAGATACATAAGCGTTCAAATGAAACATCGCTCTTAAATCGCAGAGATCACGCTTAGCCAAGAGAATAACGGCACGAAGACACGGCATAAAAACACCTCCGCAGCCACAAATGATTGTCATGCTCAAATGATTTAAAAAGAAAACAAATGAAAAAATTCTGTACATTCATCATGTAAGGTAAGAAAGAATAGCCTTTGGAAAACTGTTCACCATTTATTTTGCGCATATGGCTTAAACTCTCAAAGCAGTGTCACTTTCACACAGCGGTGGACCTCTTGGCGTGAAGCATTTCTATGAGCAGATTGTTGCACGGCACTTCTCCGCACAGGTGCTTGTAGCACAGGAAGTCCTCGGCCTGCACGCTGAGCGACCGGACCTCAGGCAGCCGGAGTATGAGCTGACTGAAGCGGTCCAGACACTGAGGGTAAGAGTAGAGCGTGTACTCGAGCAGAGCGCTGTTCACCTGCTCCTGAAGGCTCTCCACATACTGCTGGTTCTCCAGGAGCTTTACATCTGCAGACGAGAGACAAATCATTACAGATCTCATAGGCTACATTCAACATGCAAGTCTTGGTGCTCAATTCTGATTTATTGCTCAAAAATTTTTTTTGTATTTTTTAATGGCTGTTCCCATTATTGTTTTAAATGTGGCCAGTATGAGATTTGAATGCAATCGAGACTTGTGTGCAAAAAACAATAACAAGACGGTGCGCAGGAAGCTGCCATATAGATGTACACTGATGTGCGCAGGTGATGAGGATGAAGACAGACAAGTATGGAGAAAAGGACAGTTTTTCTAGTTTTCTCTCAAGTTTTGAAGAGATCTCTTACTTTTTAGCTATCAGCTAATGATGGGAGAAATAAACCTTTTTGAAGGTTTGAATCAATTTAATATTATTTTTCTTGACAAAATGATTCACTGTTTTGAAGTGCTCTAAACACTTCACACTGTTGATGCCTGCTGGTATGGAAGCTTGTTTCCGCCACTGAATAAAAAAAAAGGAAATTGTTACTTTTTATCTCACAAGTCTGACTTTTTTCTCGCAATTCTGACTTTTTTTCTCAGAATTGCCTGATACAAACTCGCAATTCAGACTTTTTTTTCTCGGACTTGCTTGTTATACACTCGCAAGTTATAAAGTCAGAATTGTGAGACATAAACTAGCAATTGTGAAAATATATTAGTCTTATTTCTTCCTCAGAACTGGACTTTAAAACTCGCAATTGCGAGTTTATATCTTACAATTCTGAGAAAAAAAGTCAGATTTGCGAGTTTATATCTTACAATTCTAAGAAAAAAAGTCAGAATTTCGAGTTTATATCTCACAATTCTGAGAAAAAAAAAGTCAGAATGATGTGTTTATATGATGCAATTGCGAGAAAAAAATAATTGTGAGGAAAAAGTCGCAGTTACCTTTTTTTTTTTTATATTCAGTGGCAGAACGGGCTTCCATAAACTGTGAATGCAACAAAAACTTACACCAAACATGCATAAAAATAGCTTTTAAAACCCTTTTTGTTGTTTTATTCAAAGAATAATCTAACAAATGCAATAACTAATTATCTAATACCATTAAATATTAAGTGTCTGTGTTCTTTTATTAATTTAATTAATTAATTTAATTTTTTGTTCTATGGAAGGCTTTGCTAAACTGAACAATAAATGACTATTAACTACTACTCTTCCTTTTAACTGACCCTTGAAAAAAACCTGCCCCAAGTTACTGTGAAGCAAAGAGGAAACCGACAACTTGCCGACAGACAAGAAAAAGCAGGTTAATTTGGTATGAAACAAAGTCTTAGTTTTGTCTTAGGTTTAGCATTTTGTCACTCTTTAATGTTTCGTGACAGATCGCTGTAGCACATCAGTTCAAGCAGCATGTGAACCAAACAACTCTTCCTCTTTCGAAATGAACATGAATGAAAATCAGAGTTCTTGACTTCTTGTTTCATCCGTGAAAAGAAGTCAAAACACACCACTTATCAAGTTCAAGTTCACCAACATTAAGGCAGTTATTGATCAGATCGCCTGTCAATCAAACTCCCGGCCAAAGGTCGATTACACAAATTTGTTAATAAAAATATCTACATGTTTAACCATAGACACTTGTCACCCCTGGCAACAAACTGCTGAAATTTTGAAACATTTCTTTACTGAAATCAAGTGACTTTGGCAGTTTCATACCTGCTCCATATCTCTGGTTCAAAACAAATGATTTGCGAACGATTCAAAGCTTTCTAAGCCGTGGTTTGAAAATGCCCATCACTGCTGTCACCATAATACTTACTCCTCACTGTCCCTCCACTGATTACCATCATGGCTGCCTTCCATATTAACCGAGTGACAAAAGTTACATCTTTGGAGAGACTCCTGTTAGAATTGTGACTAACATTGATCTAAAGTTGCGTAAAAGTTGCATGAATGACCGTTGAGAATGAGCTCGCATTGCAAAACGTTTCATCAGTATCTGATTTTGCATCATATAAATTTCATATTGGTTGTGCTGTTACGAAAACACAAATCTGAGTCACATGTGAGAGAAGAAATCGGATTTGGGGAGTCTGAACATAGCCATATAATCCAAGTAGAGGTGTGTGTGTGTGTGTGTGTGTGTGTGTGTGTGTGTGTGTGTGTGTTTTACGCTGTAGTCTGTCTCTGCGTGTGTGTGTTTGGGCGACAATAGCTGGACCCATTAATGGAGAAATCAAAAGCATAACCAAACCACAACAGAAAATCAAACAACAAATAAAATGTTGATATAATAATCTTTTCAATACATTTGAAGGACACAAATTACTCAATAAAGCTGCTTTCATTTAGGCAAAGAATGAAAAAAATCAATGTGACAGAGTAAGAGGAGATGACAAATTCTTTTGCTTTCAAATGCAGTTTTCTCCTTTCAGCTGTTTGTTTATTGTGCCTAATGAAATTGAAATTGGACATTTCTAGGAGGTTTGTTGCTAAGTACAAGAAATTAGAGGTGCTGTGTTTATTTAATTGGGTGTCCACTATATTTATTAAACTGTACTGTATTTACGATATGATTACAATTAGTGCTTCCAAAATCAAAATATGTTGAAAATATTACTTAAATGATAAAGGGGAGACAAGGGCTAGTTTTCATGTAAGATCTCTGTAACTAGAAGGTCAAATTAAACAAATGTTTATGCACCTACATCTAGTTTGAACACACACTGGCATACGTTTAAAAAAGTCACTAAATAATGTAGGCCAGAAGACAAGTTATTTATTTTAGGAATGTCAGGATTTAACATTTGTATTGGAGCAATACAAATTTTGTCACGTGTTTACATTTTGTAATTTATACAATGTATTCTTTTTTTTTTTTGTCCAGTCAGTGGTTTGGCATTTTTGTGTTGTCTTTGAAATTTTTGCTGTTTCAGTAATTGTTTTGTAACTATAATAACTATTAAACTGTTCACATCTTTGCTTAATCTCTACTAGACTGTTTCATGACAATTTCCACTGTGCCAATTTACCATATTAGGGCATGTTGTCACATAAAATCATCATATATTGAATCTTTTTTTTCTTTTAAGGCAGTGGTTCTCATCCTTTTTGACTTCAAGACTCACTATTTCTCCCCCAAAAGCCCCATGACTTCCCCAGTTGTTTGTGATCTTTTTATTAATATTCATTACTTTATTATTTTTATACATTTTATTTTATTATATTTTGTTAATTAATAATTTAATTGATTTCTACATGATATAACATTTTGGAGCTTGGCATAACCAAAAAATAGAAATATTCACAAAATGTATAAAAATGCTCATGATGTTTTACGATTTGATTAATTTGCATGACTGTTCCATTAAAACAAAAAATGTCTTGATTTTTTGGCACTTTGGTTTGTTTTAATACTTGTTAATATGTTTTAATAATGTTTCAATACTCGTTAATTTTAAATCATCATGATGTTTGCTGAGACCCAGTTGAGAACTGCTTCAAGGTCTATGATTATACAAAATTAATCATTAAATCTTAACTTAACAACTTCCTAGAGAAATTAAAAAAATTCTTTGTGTTTTAAAATGCTTTTGTGTTTTGCATATTTTTTCTTCAGTTCCACTCTGTCACTCTGTAGACTGTCACTTTGCCCCTGTGTGTACTTAAAAGTCAGTAGAAGTGTGTGAATAGTGATGCAGTCATACTCACTGGGGTTGAAGAGGATGAGGAACTTCAGACAGGCCATCTCTCGTCTGTCCACCTGCAGCAGCTGCAGTCTCCTGGCCAGCTCCTGTCCCCTCTGCACCATACTGGCCAGAGGAGGTCCCGCGTCAGACACAGCCGACAGATCAACCTACAGCACACAGCACCTTCACTACACTCTCTCTACTAACATCTTCTGCTTTTCTACAAACAGTGAAGCTTTTATGTAGTGATATTATTGTGCTATGATGATTACGGCTGGAAACACTCACCTCTTGTCCTGTAATGAGTAGCAGACTGTTGTCTCTCCCATGATGCACCTGTCTACAGATATGATCCAGAAGCAGCAGCTCACTCCAGCAGTTATGCAGCAGTCGCATCTGATCTCCTACCTAAATCAGGAGAAAATAATGAAGAGTCATTACATGCTTACAGTATCAGGCCGTGCTACCGATTTATTTTTTGCATAATAGGTGAGAAATTCTGTCATCATTCATTCACATTCATTTATTCATGTCATCCCAAACCCACATGACTTTGTGGAACACAAAAGCATGTCTTTTTTGTTCATACAATGCATTTTAATGGGGTCAGTGTTGTTAAATTATATACTAAAACTATTGCTTTTGTTAATTGAAATAAAGCTGGAAAAACAAATATTAGATGAAAAACCTAAAGGTAAAAAATAAAAACTAGACCCGAGTCTTGCAGTCGAGGAGTGGGAAATAGTATGCGAGTCACAAAGGTGGACTAAAACTGAAATGTTAATAAAAGATAAATAAATATTTATGGAAAAAAAAAATTAATAAAAATGAAGCATGTAATAAAACTATGTAACACAATTACTAAAACTAACCAAATTACTCAAGTAAAAATGCAATATGAGATTATAATATATAGATGAGATTATAATGAGATTTTATGTTAATAAATACAATAATAGCATAGAAATAATACTAAAATAATTCTGAATAGGGTCCAATGTTGTTTTGGACCCCACTGACTTCCACTGTATGGACAAAAACAGTTGAACACAAAAGAAGATATTTTGAAAAAGTGTTTCTGTCCATACAGTGAAGATCAAGGGGTCCAAACCATCATTGGAGACCTTTGACTTTCACTGCTTGGACAAAAAACTGAGATATGTTTCAAAAGATTTTCTTTTGTGCTCCACAGGAGAAAAAAAGTCCGATTTGGAATGGAACAAGGCTTGTAAAAAGAGCTGACTGAATGGTTTGATTTGAGTTCTCAGAGCTTGCCTATAACTGAGTGTATGTGTATGTGATAAAAGCTTCAGAAACTGTACACAGACTATATCAAATAGCTGCAAACAGGAAATTGACTACTTTTGTGAAAATCAAAATATATTACACATACAATCTAAACAAATATGTAGTGACCAATATTTCAAAGCCTTGCCAACAATACTCCTCTCAATAAAAAGTCTCAAAAGGCCTTAACAACAGTCAATGTGAGACATTCAGGCGGTTTTACTCAAATCATAGTACAATGCACAAGCCAGAGCATGTCATCTCTGAGTCTAAAACCCAAAGAAATACAACCCTTGTATACAGATGAACAGCTAGATCATAAAACGAGGGAATGAGAGTCCTTGGGACGAGCAGCCGTCGAGCGCACATCGAATGCGCTGTATTTATGAGCACCAAATGATGACCTCTGGCACCTTCTCACCTCTCGTCCTTCATCGGCCTCTCGTCTTCCTCCCCCACTAATCCTCTGTCCGTATTCAGTACGCAGCGTTTTGAAGGCCACGTTGTGTCAGTATTAGGCACAGTGGGCGGCAGTAAAGCCCTAATAGAAGCGTAGTGCTTCATATATCAACCGCAGCTCAGACAAAATTACTCAAACCGTATATCCACATCTAATCCACAGCCTGGAGCCCCGGAAACTTGACCTCTCTCGCGGTTGTGGATACAAACCCTCCCTAGTATGTACACAAACATGCACTAAATTGAGTTTATCAAAGCGCTTTTTAATCCAAATGCACATTTTCCACATCGCGCGATACCTTTCAGCAGTCTGGAACAATTGCTGAGCTATTGCTGTACGGAATGTAATTAAATGTTTCTGAAAGCGTTGTGCCTGCAGGAGTCATCACTGGCATGCGTTTTCAAACTCTGACACATTTTATGCTAGCAATTGCAGAATGCTAGTTGCCATGGCTGCAGAATGGAATGAACTGCACGAAAAATATGCGACGGTCATGCAGGTGTGAATGTGGAAAAACAAAGTTTGAAATTCTGCATTATTTGCTTGAATTCATTGGAACATGCAGTCATTTATCGACCGAATATTCCGTCTAATATGAGTCGAGACTGATGATTAAGACATTTATAAGAGGTGAGGGCTCTGAGAGGGCAAATTCTATGTATGTCAACACTGTATCTGTCTCGGAATCACAGCAACAACGAATCTTTTGTGATTTGCAACACTCCCTGATGTGAATATAGCAACTGAGTGTCCAAATTCGAGATTCCAAATTCACATCTGATGCCTTTCTGCCAAAATTCCTCACAGGATGTTCACATCCATTCAAAACTTTTTGGAAACTGAGCAAGAATTTGGACTTTTGACACATATCAGTGATACCACTACAATCTAAACATTAAATGTAATCCTACTTTTAAAACTGCTTGACAAACATGCAGCAACAAAACATTCACAATATCTGAATGTCTTGGCGTGCCTAAATGTTATCTTTCGGTAAGATACGTGGTTTGGCGACAAAATAGCAGACTTTCTCCAAAATAGTATTAGATAAAACACTGCAGAGAATCATTTGGATGATCAGAGATGTGTCCACGTGTATAAACACACACATGCGCACATGCACCTTTGTCTTATCTTAGTGCTGTACCTTTAGTTCCTTGAAGAAGACACAGCTTCTTGCCCACTCGACTATTGAGAACAATGTCTGATCTGCCATGACACACAACAGGCTGGATGGCCGTGGTTTGTCCAGCTTCCCCTTGCCGCTTTGCTCCTGGTGAAGGTATGCACAGATCTTCCCTCTCACCTGGAAACATGAAGTGTAACACAGAACAGCAAAGTCAAACTGAGAAGTCAGTGTATAAGAATTTTGTGTGATATTAAATACATTTGCTCTGTTTTTAACTTAAATACTGCAGAATTGAAAAACAGAATAAAAAGTGTCTTATTTAATTATTATTTTTTTACTTAATATTGAAATAAATGTCACGTAATTTAATTGCAAATGTTGTTTAGTTCCCTCAAAATATTAAATACTAAAGAAAAAGTGGTAACACTTTACAATAAGGTTCTATTAGCTAAAGGTAGTTAATGCACTAACAATGACAAATAAGTATTTATGAATTTTTGGTAATCTTAGTTAATAATAATACATTGCCCATTGTAAGTTCATGTTAGCTCAGGTCCATCAAATGTTCTTAACAGATACAACTTTTGATTTTTGTATTGTTTTATTTGTAATGGGTTATGTACTGTTATATTAATAAATGTTTAAATGAACTAAGATTAATAAATGCAATGTACTGTATTTTTACTGTTAGTTCATGTTAACTAACGAAGAGTGGTTAACTATGGTTAACAAACGGAATCTTAAGTGATACCAAAAAATATTAGATTAGTAAACTAAAATATAGAACATCCAATTCATACATTTGAATAGTTAAATAAATAAAAATAAAAATGTTACACTTGTCTTAGGGTCTGTTTTGACCATCTAAGTTAGAAATACCAAAGGTTTGAATTGAACAATGCACCCTTTGAAATCCCAGAATTCTCCTCCCTTTAAAGGGACAGTTCAATCAAAAATAAAAACCCAACAATTCCATGTTATTCCAAACCTTTATGACAAAATTAAGTGGCAAAAGTCAATGGGGTCCAATTTTTCTTTTTTCTTTTTTTTTTGTTTAAAATCTTCTTTTGCATTTAGAACAGTTTTGTAAAAACTGTAAAGACAGTTTTTGAATTATTGTTCAATCATTAATAGATTTTCTATCATAAATGGAAAAAGTGATTTTTCAGGTAAACAACATTGTGCTTAGTTTAGTAACATCTAAGTTAACTGATTCTGTTCAAGTCATTTAATCGGACTAAATTAACCTGAAAAATTTGGTTACACCAATTTAAAGTAGATTTTCCCCTCTTTAAAGTGAACTGATTAATCTCCAGATGATTTAACTCATACCTGCTCCTCATCTGGATCACAGCTGACCAGCTCGAGCACCAGCGGGGGCAAGCCGGGGTTCATGGGGCTGGTGTGCGGGGACGCGGGCATGCAGCCGTCAGGGTATGGGTATCCCAGTGAGGAGTCTGGTGAGCTGGAGTACGCGTCTGGATATTCGGCTTTAATCGATCTGCTGGGTAAGGAGGGAGTAGTGTATTGGTACTGAGCTGGGAATGAACCATAGCTCTGCAGCGCTACACCCAGGGCCGGGGGGCAGAGAGGAGGGCAGTCGTACTCCAGAGAGGACAGAGAAGTGGGATGGAGACCTGAGAGCGATCCGGGAAGTGGGTATTCTGTCTGTGTGCTGGACAAGAGCGATGGGTTGGCCTCTATTTTAAAGCTGCTGGCTCTAATTAAAGCTCTCTTCTGCTGTTTCAGGGCACGGTCCCGCTTGTACATGGGACCGAACTTATTCCTTCCTCCTCTCATTCGATCTGTACGGACAGCTGGGAGGAAAGAGGTTGAGAGCGTTATAGGATGGATATCAAACTTATCAAATATTATTTACATTTTGCAGACATGCTGTTTGTCTGCTACAACTGGAAGTGTAAGCCTATTTTAAGAGCACAGTGGATAAAAGGCCAAATAAAGCAAGGAATGCTTGGCACGGTTTTGTTTAAGTAAGTCAGGGCAAAAGCAAATGGAGATTTCTCTTCATATGGACATTTTCCGGGCTGGTTTTTGTGAACTCTCAACATGAATCCGCGAGTCTTATCAGTACGTGAAGAATGTGTCACAGGCGCGCGCGGAAACAGGTGCTTCTCTGCACTCGGCCTGGGAATCGCGCGCCCAGAGAGCAAAATAAGACACTGACAAGGATATTTTCCATCCTAGAAAATTGTAAATTAAATAAATAAGTAATTTAATAATAATCGAAATTAATTTGGAAGAAAGTAAGCTTGGGTCACTTGATCATAAATGGCTATGAAATATAAAAATATTTTTTTAACAAGATGTTAACTGGTATAGACATGTATGTTGTCCAATGTGTCAAAACACATGGTTTTTATTACTTTTAAGCAAGGCTTTTTTAATATATACATATTTTTTAATCTTTCATCTTCTGAGTTTAAACTCCATAATGAGTGTCATTAAATATTCAATCATGATAATGAAATTTTGCATTAAATGGTTTCCATTTTCTCCAGATATATTTTATTAAAATGTCTTTAATGACAAAAGATGCTTGTTGAAATATACCATAAAAGACAATCAGAGTGGCTTTTTAATTGAAAACATATCTTATATATTTAATTTGGCTTCTTTACAGCAAATGTTTTTCTGTTTTCTCCACATGTAACTTTCCTAACGAGAAGCACGGCTCACCCTCGAGTCTCATGCCGACGCTGAGGCACTTCTGGAAGCGACAGAAGGGGCATCTCTTCCTCTGGGTTTTGTCAATGCCACAGTCCTGGTTCTGTGTGCACGTGTATCTCTTGTTATTCTGAACCGTCCTCTTGAAAAAACCCTGTCATGATGATGCACACAATAAGGATTATATTCTGTCAAGCTCTGTTTAAAAACAACAGCAATATAGCCTGTAATCATGGAGTTAACAGACCATCTAAAAAATGAGCTTTTTTACAGTAATATGGATGTAAATGTAGTCAAATGTAGTATTAATTTGCATACATAATGGAACCAAAAAAAATATATTGTGTTACACTTTATTTTAAGGTGTCCTTGTTACAGGGCAATTATACCTTTAAGTACGGAGTAATATTAACAACACGTGCTTAGGGTTTGGTTTAGGGTTATTTGCATGCATGCATTTATTCATAATATAGCCTGTACAGTTATTACTACGTACATTCAACATGCATAACAAGGACAGTGTAAAATAAAGCATTACAAAAGGCTTTTTGGTTTATAATTAACGATAAAAAAGCGCGACACGCACACGAGTTTAAATAAGTTAAATAAGTTTAAATTAGATTACCTTACAGCTTTCGCAGGTAAGAAGGCCGTAATGATATCCGGACACTTTATCTCCACACACCGGACACAACTCCTGCAGCTCCTCATCTGCTGTGAAGTCCATCACTCTCACAGATGCGTCTGTGACTGAGGCGACAAAGCATGCGGTTCTGTTAGAGATGCTAGGATCGTACTAAAAAAAAAAAAAAAAAAAAAAAAACTATTGTTTTTTTTATTATTATTGAAAAAAAAAAATACTTAGAAATAACCTACATTATTCCTCTCTTTTCAAGACCGTTTATTTGTGCATGTGCATTCTGACCACATTATAATAATGATCTAAACATCATATCAATTCCACAAGACAACTTTAGCACATAAAATAAAGCACGTACTATAAAATACCTTAGCGTAGGCTATCCCTGAACAGAGATCAAATAAAAATGTGTAAAAGTATCAAATCAAAAATATGTTAATGATAAAAAAATAATGATGTAGGGCTAGAGCTTTCGGTGCATCTGTTTTGTCGTGTATCTGGACACGCAGAGGAAAAGATGGATTTGATCATATTATTGACTCTTGCCATGCCTCCTATATGGACGTGACCACCCACCCACCGACCGTCTCCCACGCCCACTTCACACACACACACACACACACACACACACACACACACACACACACACACACACACACACACACACACACACACACACACACACACACACACACACACACACACAAGCTAAATAAGATGCTTAGTTCACCCTTAGATTTCGTGCTAAAAGAACTGAGCCGGCAATTATCAAAAGCAATTGTAATTCAAATAGCAAAATTATTTGATTGTACTTTCACTATACTTTCATAATTAATTATCATTTGCTGACGAATGAATGAATATTTACGATGAATACCAAAATGGAAATTAAAACTGCAGACCAAATATTCAAAGTGTTGAAATAATATAATAAAATGAGTCGAATTAATCTTCTGAATGTTTCGGAATAACTAACGATACAGAAAAGGTCCTTGCTGCTTTGTGTTCATATATATTTAATATAAGAAAATATATCAGTTTTAAACTGGTGCAAAAAGCTAAGCTTGATAAAGTTTGACGGAAAGAAATGGCTGCTTGAAAAAAAGATTTCACAGATTTTAATGGATGGCATAAATGGAAGATTTTCCTTTTAATAATCTTTTCAATGTAGGTGTCAGTTTAATTTAATATTTGGACCTGTTAAACCACAATTTAGGCTAAATTAAAATTAATATCAAATCAAATACAAGCTATTTCCTACTACTGAAAATAAAGTAAATTAAATAAAGTAAATAAATTATTTTAATAATATAGGCCTGTTCAATTTTTAGAGAAATGATGCATCTGCAAAATTAAAGTTAAAATGTGACGAGGATGAATGAGGCAAAGCGAAGCGCATTTTCGAACTTTTCTGAATTATTGTTTTCCAAACCTGAGACTTACCATTAATCTGCGTGTCCAGCATGCGTGAGCCGCTTCAAACGAGCGTTTTTATCATTCAGCTCCAGTGATATAACGCGCTCCGTCCAGAGCTTCAGAAACTCCAGGAGCGAATCTAACAGGTCTGAGGTCTTCCTCCGCACTGGATCTGAGTGTTGGAGAGGTCTTCATTGGATAACGCGCTCATGTGACAGCTCTCCAGAAGATGATGCGCGCCAGTCCTTATAGCCGCGGGATTTTATTATCAGACCAGCAAAAAATTAACCTGAAAAAAAAAACAAAAAAAAAATAAAAAACAGGTTTGGCCATTAATACTTAATGATTGGTATACATAACATTATTCACATTTTGTTATTTTATACATAGCTGTTTTCATTGTTTTATTCTCTCTCGCTTCGCTGTTTTAAAATAAGTTTATTATTATCCAGTGATATGATTACCTTACTTATTAGCTGATATAATTATGTTGGCATCTCGCATACAAGCCAATGTTGTCCTCTTTAAGATACACCAAGACTTAAAACAGTTATAGCCTACTTTCTCTGAGATATAGTAGCCTACAAAATACATCGAGACTCAAAACAGTTATTGCCTCCTTTCTCTGAGATATACAAAAAGAAATTGGGGTCAGTGACGTGGCAAAGTCTGAATTTATGAAGACATTCAAAAATACATTTAAAAAAAGGCAATTCACTTAACACTCGTTATTTTTTAATAAAAATAAACAAAATGAAATCTATTAATATATTGTTAAGAAAACAATAAATCAGAGGTCCATTATAGACTCTGTTTGTTATCGTCAGGCTAGATTTATTGATCTATTCATTGTGAAAAGTCACGCTTTGTTGAAATGAAATAAACTTAAAAAACTTAATGTGACTCACAAAAAAAGTATGATTTATCCTACCTTGAGAACTTCTTTAAAAATGACTATTGCGTGAAAGTGAAAGGAACTTATTTCAGTAATTTCTTTCACTTGATATGTCGGAATCATTAAATCCAGTGTTTTCACAAAACAGAATCAATGCGTTTCACAAACCAACTTGATTACAAAGATTACATTTCTATGAACTCCAGTGTGTTTTGAAAAGGATTTGTAAAATATTTCTCAATTTAACATCTCAGACGTCCTTTAGGCTGTTTGTCACAGACCCTTCAAATCCATGAGCAATAGAGGACAAAATGGGTTGCTCTCAGGAGAATATGAGGGGAACTAATGCATATTATTAGTCTGTCGCGATGCAGACCTAATCTTAGGCTATGCAACTTTACAAAAGCATGCATTTTTATTTGTATTTGTTTATGTTACATGCTTATTCATAATGCATAATAAAATAAAGCTTACATTGATTTATAGCCTATTTAACATAAAGGCTGACTGTCTGGAGTCAGATCTCTAGTCTAAATTGTCTTAGTTGTATGTGAAGTGACCGTCGCTTCGTGCAGTTAAACTGTGTCGCGGTGAGAGACGTGATAGTGTATCAGTTACCGCTGTCAAGGTTAGCAGTGTTATGCTGTGCTGCTGTGGCTGCACCGCTCGGGTTTGGCGTTCTGTTCCTGATATGAAGCGCTTCACCGCGATGCTTTGACTCCGGAGAGACTATTTTTGCTTGGCGAGCATTCCTCCGTCTTCTGCTAAAACATCAATGTCTGATAGTGAATGAGTAGGCTACACTGAGGACAGGGAGCCACATCTCGTGCTTTGCATGGAAAGAAGTGCTGATTGGCGAGCGGTAGATTTGTTAAGAGAAGAGCAAAGGGATACTGGAAACCCTTGTGAATAAAAAGTACGCATTGAATGTACACTTGTAGTGTAGGCTACTTCACATCTTTTTTTTTTCCTTTTTTTTTTTTTGATAGTTTTGATTTAATAAAATGAAACTTAAGTGTAGCTACTTGAGAATACGCTTTAATGACATGTCACTTCACTTTAAAAAAGTGCACTTATAAGTGCAATAGTTTTAAATTTGTTTTTATGTGTTTTTTTTGTCGCGCTTTAAAGAAGTACACTTATTTTAATGTGTAAGCGGTTGTAAATTTAACTGCAGTGTGTTGCTCAGTCTTACATTTAATAAATATAATTGCAACTCTGTTGCAAATGTAAAATTTCAAGTATATTGAAATACAGGACATACACTATTCAATATAAGTGACAATATAATGTACTGTAAATGCTTGCCAGTACAGTCGGCACACTTTAACCATATTTCTAAGACAATAGAAGTAATTTTGAAATTACATATAAAGATATACTTAAAGGGATAGTTCACCCCAAAAGAAAATTTATCATTTAATCACTGCAAGTGGTTCCAAACCTGTATGAGTTTATTTCTTCTGCTGAACACAAAAGAAGATATTTTCAATGATGTTGGGACAGCAGCAATCGACTTCCATATTTTCCCTTTAACTATCCCTTTAAGGAGTTAAAAAAGTACTCTTAAGTTAAATTAATTGGATTTGGTATAGGCCTATAATGCTTTTGCATTTAACTGAAAATATAAATAATCACATATATGAAAATATCAGCTCAAGTAGCATCTGCAAACAAACAATGGAACTTCACTTTTCTGAGCCATTTTCCCAAGGACTTTTAATCAAATGATCCCAAGAAGGTTTTATTAGATGTCAGTTCTGCTCAAGGTCACACAGGTGTCCTGTCAGAGAAACCACAGGTGTAGTTCATCACAAAATCACCAACATTTGACAACCATAATGTCACAATACCTTTGTCTTCGTTTAAAAGTGTATAGCATTTGAGACCTAACAAAATGACAATAACTGACAATTATACAGACATTTTGTTGAATTTTATTAAATTACATTCATACATTTTTAAATGTGACTTCAGTGTCCAAATATACATTTGGGTATCATTCTATATAGTTTATAGATATAGGGATTTTACTTCTAATACAAGAGTTTTTTTTGAAGAGATCCTTAATATCCCAATGTAATTGCTTAATTTTCTTACAAATAATGCATAGTCTTGTATTAATAACTATTATACAAACCCCCGGCAGTTCCCTCAAGCACTGGTTTTAGCAGATGGATGGCATGGATGCATGAATGTTTAAATGTTTTTATAAAAGCAAGAAGGCAAGTCTATGGAAGCCAGTTTTTAAGTCATGCCAAATTGTAGCACAGCATTGCAATTTACACAATTATTATTAATATTATTATGACGAGTGTGCACTTTTGCTGTTTCAAACTTCCTCCGTCCAGCTGTCACATCTTCCATCTTAAATGCTACATCACCTTTTGTCTCTTGCAGGGTTGAAAACACAAAAATGGCCTCAACAATAGTTCACAACAGACTGAGATGTTCTGGAAAGGGGTCGGGGTATTCTTGAGAAATTTCTTGCCCTTGAAGGGTTTCTAAAACTAAGACGTGTTCCTTTCCCGTTGGTGCCCGTTTGAGAGATTTACTTTGTCCATAAACAACAATGTCGTGTGCACGTTTTGACAGTCACAAGGTCAATTCCAAAGGCAGCCTTGGACACATACGGTATAAATATATTTACTGAAGTAGTAAGGCAGTGACAGGATGTTCATTTCAACAAGGCACACAGAGTATGTCTCAATATAGAAACAATACTCGTCATACATACTGTAATGCTGCTTTTGGAGCAATATCAGATTCTGGTAACAACGTTCTAATTGCCTATAAAACAGTTTAATTGTTGGCACTATTAGTGTAATACTAGCCTAACAAACCTTTGTCCTCAAAAGGAGCTTATAAGTCCATGCCTGCCAACCTTTGGATATGAATAGTATGTTAAACAGATGAATCAAAATTTTGAGCAAAACTCAGTCCCCCTTTGGCCCTCTGCAGACAGTCTTTACACATGGGATTTCTGGGCTCCAGCAGCTGGTAAGATCCAGTGCCAGAAAAGCCTCCTCATCCCACATGTTGTCAAGGCCGCAGCGAGCCTGTAGGTACACTACACACTCACAAGCACAAACATTCACTATCTAATTCTCTTCTCATTCATCTCAATGAGTGACCTGAAATGCCACATAAGAAAATCTCTTTAGAAACTCACACTCATGGCCAAATTAGTGCAGCCAGAACAAACATCTTTCTTAGCGTTGGTGGTGGTTGCGTTAAGTAGTTTAAAATGCTGCTTCTGTATCATTTCTGTTCAGTCCAAAAATTTTTTTTTGCATTGACAAATGTGTAAATCACGCAGCTCTCTACAGCCCCAAATTACTCATATTACATGCATAAAATTGTTTTTTTTTTTCATTGACAAATGTGCAAATCACACAGCTCTCTACAACCCCAAATTACTCATATTACATGCATAAAATGATGAATGCTAGCAAACAATATCTATATCTATACCTATATCTGCACTGTATCTATCTACTGTTCAAAATTTTGTGGCATTTTTTTGATTAAAAATACAGTCAAAACAGTAACTTTGTAAAATTGTTGCAATAACTGTTTTGCACTACAATATACTGTAAAATTTAATTTATTCCTGTAATGCAAAGCTGAATTGATAGCTCTTGTAATGTTGAATGGCTAGTCAATGGTTAAATATTAGAAAAAAAATAAAAAAAATTCTGATGAAATTGACCGTCTGCTAGCGGCCTCATGTCACAGAAATCAGTTAACTCTTAGCACAGGGACTCTTTCACCTAGATATCACACTATAGCGACTGTGTCTGTTCCCCGAACTTGAAAATACAAAAAAAAAAAAAAAAAAAAAAAAAAAAAAAAACGTCCAAACCAATTTAAGAGTAACAATTTAATTGCTGTTCAACAAATAAAATATGTATATAATACAGAGAAACAAATTCTAAAGCTTGGCTTATTGAATATCAGGTCCCTTTCTACAAAAACGCTTTTTGTAAATGATATGATCATACATCATAACCTAGATGTGTTATGTTAGAAACCTGGCTAAAATCAGATGATTACATTATTTTAAACGAGTCTACCTCACAAGATTTCTGTTATAAACATGAGCCGCATCCAAAAGGTAAAGGGGGAGGTGTTGCTTCATTTTATAACAATGTTTTCAGTATTTCTCAGAGGGTGGGCTTCAAGTATAAATAGTTTGAAGTACTGGTGCTTCGTATTACATTATTCAAAGAAAGAAATGTCAATGATAAATCCCCTGTGGTGTTTGTGTAATACTTCCATAAAAAAAAGTGTCTCACATGGCTCCAGGGGGTGAACAAAGGCCTACTGTAGCGACTCGATGTGTTTTTGTAAGAAAAATATCCATATTCAAAACGTAATAATCACTTTAATCTAGCTTGCGACAACAGTTGTACACTGAAGCAGTTTCGGAAGCATGACGTATGGGGTCAGCGTTGTGTATGCGCCGGTGAGTCCAACATTTGTTTACAGGATCAAAAGAAAACCAGTCTCCTCTTGGCTTATATCGAAATCCTCTGACATTCTTCTTTACAATCCTCATTTTGTACTTCTAATTAGTGACCGTTGTTTTGTTTTGATCTCTCCTCTGCTTTTCGCATGCGTCACTTCTGAGCGGCACATATGCAAAGCTGACCTCATACATAATTCCCCCGGAACTGCTACTGTTTACAACAGTGAGCACAAGCTAGATTCAAGTGATTATTAAGTTTTGAATAAGGATATTTTTCTTACAAAAATGCATTGATACAATTTTTAATATAACAATTTTTAATATAACTCCGACTGGATTCATCTGAAAGAAGAAATTCATATACACCTAGGATGACTTATTTGAATTTTTGGGTGAAGTAACCCTTTAATACTGTCACGTGGAATTGATGTTAACGGTGTTGAAATTCTGCAGCAAAGCGATGACATCTCAGATCATTATCTAGTATTGTGTAAACTCCAGATAGTTAAAACTGTAAATTCTACTCCTTGTTACAAGTATGGTAGAACCATCACTTCTACCACAAGACTGCTTTGTAAGTAATCTTCCTGATTTATCTCAGTTCTTCAGCATATCCAATAGCTCAGAAGAACTTGATGATGTAACAGAAACTATGGTCTCTCTCTTTTCTAGCATTTTAGATATGGTTGCTCCTTTACACTTAAGAAAGACTAAGGAAAACAGTTTGACACCGTGGTATAATGAGCACACTCGTGCCCTAAAGAGAGCAGCCCGGAAAATGGAGTGGAGCTGGAGTAAAAACAAAACTAGAGGTATTTCGTGTTGCATGGCGGGAAAGTACCCTATCCTACAGAAAAGTATTAAAAACTGCTAGATCTGATTACTTTTCGTCTCTTTTAGAAGAAAACAAACATAACTCCAGGTATTTATTCAATACAGTGGCTAAATTAACAAAAAATAAAGCTCCAACAGAATTGCTCCAACAATTCTAAGATCGATACTATATAATATAAAATTGTAACCATGCAGCCGTCAGCTACAGTATCGCATCAGATATCAGCGCTATAGATCCCCTGAGTAACAATTCCACTCATTCTCTACTATAGGACAGAAAGAATTTTATAAATTTGTTAAATCATCTAAACCAACAACATGTGTGCTAGACCCTATTCCATCTAAGCTCCTAAAAGAGGTGCTTCCAGAAGGTGCTTCTTTCTTATTCCGCGGTCACCGTAGCCACCAGATCCACTCTGTATCCAGCCCAGATGGTGGATCAGCACCTAGAGATGACCTCTACAGCCCTGAATTTCAGCGGAGACCAGGACAACTAGATGAGACCAAGAGATGGATCCCCACTGAATACCTTGTCTCCTAGATGGCCATAGGGACAAGACCACGGAACCAGATGAGTCCTCTGCACAATCTAACTTTGCTGCAGCATAAATCAACCTGCTGGTTCATCTGGCCGGAGGAAAACTGGTTCATTCCATTCAGCCTGGTTTCTCCCAAGGATTTTTTTTTTCCATTCTGTCACCAATGGAGTTTTGGTTCCTTGCTGCTGTCGCTTCTGGCTTGATTAGTTGGGCACACTTAATTTCCAGCGATATTGTCGACTTTATTGCACAGACACTATTTAACCTGAACTGAGCAGGATGATGATGTCACTGAATTCAATTTTGAACTGCCTTTAACTGAAAATGTAATGTTTTCTATTGTCCTTTTGCACTGGCACACTATTTTCCTACTTGATTTTGTAAAGTTGCTTTGACACAACTGTACTGTTAAAAGTGCTATATAAATAAAGGTGACTGGTGACTAGTGACTAATTATTGTTGTTATTATTTTTAATTATTATTATCAATGATCCAGAGGGGGATGCTGAATTATTTTTATACAACTTCTGAAATTAATAGATTTCAATAATATACACCATAAACCTACTAATTTCCACCAGGGATGAGTTTAATCAAAACCAAAAAAGATGACTCCTTCTTGGCCTATGGTTTTCTGGCATCTAACAGGCCTCTCACAGGCGTCTGCTGTGTCCTTACAGACACGCTCCTGGAGTGCGCCGGCTACAGGTGTGGTCCTCTCTTCCTCTATATCTCTTATTTCTCCCCTCTCATCTAATTCCCTTCAACCCTGACACACGCAGAACGCCTGCCATCTAATGCACCACACACACCGTTCACACACACGCATGCTTGAAGAGAAGCCGCACACACGCATGTCCTTACCCCTCGACCCTGACACACGCCAAACCGCCTAACTGATAGCAGCCAGCCACACCATTCCCCACATAATATATCCACCAGACCAACACAAACACACACACACACATACATACACACCCACACACTTCATCAGGCTGACATGCATTCCGACAGATGCAACCTTGTACGCAAACATTCCTCAAACATCGCCTCCATGCCTCACTATTGCTCCTCGCATTTCAAAAATGACATAAAACTATTTAGACAGTCAATGGTTTGAATTTCATTGCATTAGATACAAAAATATCAAAGAAATGATGCCAGAGCTTTTCTCAGAACTACATTCTTCTAGGCCATTTAGTTGCAGTGATTTGATTGGATGTGTGAAGTCAGATGACATGAACATGAGACACTTATGTTTGACAGATCTAAATACTTTTTGTGAAATACTCTTTTTGTGAAATGTTTTTCTTAAAAGTGAATTTCTTTAAAATAATGACTTGGTTTAATACTTTCACATTTTTAAGTGTAGCTGAAGTGTCAACTGTCATTGGGTCAGTAATGTGACATTCCTTAAGTTATATATAAAAATGTGTTTCATACGTACAGTGGTTTGGATAACTTCTTTGAAAGAAGTGTTTTATGTTTCCTTTAAAAATAAGCAATTTAAAAAAAACTTTTGTCCTCCAGACTTCTGTGTAACCAACATGCAGGAGTTGTTATGTGAAAATTATACATAAAAAGGAAATTTTATCCCCCTTACACCTACAAGGTCATTAACCTCAGTAGGATTTGTTTCTTTTTAAAATTATTATATATTTAACCTTGAAAAGGCATGTTTTGTTCAAGTTGAATGCACTGTTCAGTCAGATTTATTAAATGAAATTCATTTAAATGAGGTCATTACACTCAGACATTAGTAAAAGTACATTAGTAAAACATTAGTAATTACACTCAAAAAAAATTATGTGAACTCAGAAACCGATTGTAGTTAACAGAACTGAAACTGCTTTGTTTTGTTGTAGTAGCACATATTTGTAGCTGGCAGGTAACTTTAAAAGTGTAGTGTCAATGCGATTAAATGATTTTAATTTAGCTTTAATTAACAGTTAAGTTTGATCAACAAAATAGTTCACTAGTATTTTAAGCAATATACTTTTAGTAAACTTAAACGAAGTGCATTTACAGTAAAAAAAAAAAAAACCCATAAAAATAAGGTACAATGTAAAGTATTATTTAAAGAAACTTTCTGTATTGGTTTTTTTTACAGATGTTTTACTTGTATTTTGAATTTTGAAATTACACTTCATTGCATTGTATTTTAATTTCAGAAAAATTACCAGTACTTTGTGTGTGTGTGTGTGTGTGTGTGTGTGTGTGTGTGTGTGTGTGTGTGTGTGTGTGTGTGTGTGTGTGTCTGTGTGTGTGTGTGTGTGAAACAGTGTATTCGTTTCTATACCTAAATTGAGGCAATCTGTTTTGATAATAATCAGTTATCATAACTCTTTGGGTTTTACTTTTGTACTTGTATTTTGAAAATAATATTTAAGATGTGAAAATAATACTTAAAAATACTTAAGATGACTTTTTACTTAAATGCACTACTTTATACAGTGAAAATAATATATACACTACTGTTCAACTGTACTTTTTTTTTCAAAATGAAGTTAATACTTTTATTCAGCAAAGATTTATTATTTATATATGAAGTGAAAGTAAAGACTTTGATATTGTTACAAAAGATTCTATTTCAAATAAATAATCTACTTGCATCAAAGAGTCCTGAATATATAACTGAATATATTTACAGTTAGGTCCATACATATTTGGACACTGACACAATTTTTATAATTTTGGCTCTTTATGGCACCAGAATAGAATTCAAATGAAACAATCAAGATGAAATTGAAATGCAGACTTTAAGCTTTTTCAAGGGGTTGAACAAAAATACAACATAAAATCCTCAAGAATTACATCCATTTTTATACACAGTTCCCCCATTTTTAGGGGCACAAATGTAATTGGGCGAATAAATATAATCATAAAATATAGCTGCAAGGGGCCAAGCACTTCAAAGGCAAAATGAGGAGCTAAGCATAGCATGGGGCATCAGACCAACTACAACAATGAGTAATTAACGCAAGTTTAGGATGACACAAGCTTCTTCTAATATGATTTAATGGCTTATCACTTTTGACCAATAGGTGGCGCTGTTATCAAATCGATGTGGTGTGTTCTGTGTGAGGTAACAATGGCACACACAAAGTTTGGTGTCAGTATTTCAAAGCTTTGCAGAGATACAGCCTCAGATATAATTTGAGGCATAATAAAAACAGTTTTGTCTATCAACAAGAAATCCATAACTTTTTGTCAGCAATGTCTGATGATAATCTGATTCGATTTTGGTGAAAATTGGTTGAGGAGGAGTTCGAAAAAGTAGGTTTTCAACATAAATCAAAATGGCGGACAGGAAGTTAGGCCCACAATGGCATAATGGGTATCTATGTTGTCAGCATGACCCAAGGAATATTTTGAGCCCAGTTTCATTAAAATAGGTGTATGCAATCAAAAATGATTAGCATTTTTGGAAATTTCATAATTAACGTTTAACGAATGGTTTATCACTCTTGACCAATAGGTGGCGCTGTTACCAAAATGATGTGGCCTGGTCAGTGTGAGGTGACAATGGTGCATACAAAATTTGGTGTAAATATGTCAAAGCTTTGCAGAGATACAGCCTCTGGTGCAGTTTAGAATCTTTCCAGCAAATTTGTTGATGCACTAAATGAAAACCGTTTCATATATTGACACGAAATTTATAAATCATCTAAATTAATAGGCTATTGTAAACAAAAGTTATTAGTATTTTTTGAAATTTCATTATAACTTTTGCCCCCAAACGTTTTGAGTACCATCAGGGCATGGTGCCGAAGAAGCATACCAAATTTCATAACAGTACATCAGTGTGTCCGTAAAATATTTATTTTACGAACATAATTCAAAATGGCCGACTCCCAAAATGGCTGACATGGAAAAATTGGGTATCATTCGACTCGGCATGCTGCACTGAATAAAAAGGGACCAGTTCTGTGATTTTTGGCCAAACCATTCAGAAGTTATAAGCAAAAAATATGCAAAACAAAATTTCATATCTCCTGACCACTAGGTGGCACAGTGACAAAACACTGCAGGTAGTCTCAGGTAATGCTTATTATAACACACACCAAGTTTGGTCTCAATACACCAAACTGTTGCTTAGACAAATCCACATAAACACCATAAAATCTATCCATCAAATTCTTAATAATATTATTCAAGAACGGTTTGACTAATCTACTTGAATTCCATAACATTTAGCCAGCGTGGTCTGAAGAAGATTTGAGCCAATTTTGGTGAGAAAGAATGTTGGTTTTTCGAACAAATAAAAATAGCAAATAAAAGAAACCTTGCGATGTTTTAATGTTGGTCTTCCTTCAACTCAGTATGAGCCAAGGATTCAGAGGAAAAAAATTATTTTCCTTCTGTGCCTTATGGTTCAAAAGTTATTAGTAAAAACATGAGTGAAACTTTGGACAAGTGTTGGTGCTAGACAGTTTGAGTTAGAGACTGCTATGGTGACTGTTCTGACTGTCCTCTATTAGTGTGCCAAATTTCACAACTTTCCCGCAATCAGTTCTATGGGCTGCCATAGACTCAAAAGAGGAAGAAGAAGGGGGCCAACGGATACAATAGGTGCCTACGCACCTTCGGTGCTTGGCCCCTAATAAAATTTTTAATATTTTGTTAAGAATACTTTGCAGGCAATGACTGCCTTAAGTCTGGAACTCATGGACATCACTAGAGACTGGGTTTCCTCTTTGTGATGCTTTGCCAGGCCTTTACTGCAGCTGACTTCAGTTGTTGTTTATTTGTGGGTCTTTCTGCGCTTAGCTTTGTCTACAGCAAGCTCCTGGGTAGCTTTTGCCATATGTTTTGAGTCATTGTCCATTTGCTCTATGAAGCGCCACCCAATCAACTTTGTTGCATTTGGCTGAATCTGGGCAGACAGTATATCCCCGAACACTTCAGAACTCATCCGGCAGCTTCTGTCCTCTGTCAGATCATCATTAAACACCAGTAACCCAGTGCCACTGGAAGCCATGCACGCTCATACCATCACACTGCTCCACCATGTTTCACAGATGATGTTGTATGCTTTGGATCATGAGCTGTTCCAAACCTTCTCCATACTTTTTCCTTCCTGTCATTCTGGTACAGGTTGATCTTAATTTCAGCTGTCCAAAGATTGCTTTTCCAGGTCTGGCTTTTTAGATGTTTATTTTAATTTTTTTGCACCTTGTGGTAAACCCTCTGTATTTGCTCTTGTGAAGTCGTCTTTTGATTGTAGACTTTCACAGTAACATGTCTACCTCCTGGAGAGTGTTCTTCTCTTGGCTGGATGTTGGGAAAGGGTTTTTCATTATCATGAAGAGGATTCTCCAGTGATCTACCACTGTTGTACTCAGTGGATGTCCAGGACTTTTTATGTTGCTGAGCTCACCATTGCATTCTTTTTTTCTCAGAATGTACCAAACTGTTTATTTGGCCACTCTGAATGTTCCTGCTATCTCTCTGGTGGACTTGTTTTGTTTTTAAAGCCTAACAATTGTCTGTTTCACTTTTATGGAGAGCTCCTTTGACCACATGATGTGGGTTCACAGCAACAGCTTCCAAAGGCAAATGGCACACTTAGAATCAAATGCAGACCTTTTACCTGCTTAATTGATGTAGAAATAACGAAGGAATTGCCCACATCTGTCCATGAAATGGCTTTTGAGTCAACTGTCCAATTACTTATGGTCCCTTGAAAAAGGGGGAGGAACATATTAAAGAGCTGTAATTACTTAACCTTTCCTCCAATTTTGACGAGCATACTCTCAAATTAATGCTCAGAGTCTGCACTTTAAGCCCATATAACTATAATAAAATAATAAAAAAATGTGCCTGTGTCCAAATATATATGGACCTAACTACATATCATGGTTTCCACAAAAATATTATTAAAAATATTATGACAATAATAAGAAATGCACCAAATCAACACTTCAGAATGATTTCTGAAGGATCATGTGACACTGAAGACTGGAGTAATGATGCTGAAAATTCAGCTTTGAATCACAGGAATAAATTGCATTTTAAAATACATTAACATAGAAAACAAATATTTGAAATTATTATATTAAATTATTATTTTAAAATTTTAAAACACAGCCCTGGTGAGCATAAGAGATTTCTTAGCCCAATCCTCAATCCTTCAAATAATAATAATAAAAAAAAAACACTTTTCATCATCTCATCTCATCTCATCTCATTTTCATCATTATATTTGTTTTACTTCAAGATTTTCTGCTCTGAAGCATTAGCACTGACCTTTGAAATCGTGCAGATATTCAAATCAAAGCAAAGGCCGCTTTTTTTCTTTCTTTTTTTTTCTAATAATAATTTTGTGTTATGACAGATAAGGACCAGTGGAGGAACAGCTGTATCTGAGACCCCTGCGACCTGCAGCTCCCACCACAAGCTGAACCCACTAAACCTGTTTAAACTTGGTTTCAGGAGCATTTCATCTGCTTTCATTTGAAATGAATGGTGAATGTATTGCAAAGATCCTGTAAAAGTACTTTAAGTTTTGCATAGTGTGACCTTGAGCGTGAAAACATAAGACAAAATACAAAAGCACTTAATTAAAGTCTATACTCAGGCACTCCCTTCCACACAGTTTACACACGATTATACCTGCACGTGCTCCATTACACACACTTGACAGTACAGTAATACATTACATATATTATGAATGCTACGTGCTGCATAGGAGCTGGAATTGGGAGCTGAGAGCCTCAGCCTTGAGGAAGGGTGTAGTTGTGAAGGTCAGATATGAGAGAGGCTCATCTACAAAGCAGAGGAGGAGGTAGACGAGGAAGAGGGATGGCGTTTGGCCGTAGCTTGTCGATTGGCCTTGAGAAACAAGTTACATGCCCTGCACCCTCGACCACAAACACAACCGTGATGCAAATGCTGACAACCAAGAATTAGTCCCATGATAACCCAAACAGGACATGGTCAGAGAGGTCAGAAGTGAAAAACTCTCTTCTACTCCTGCTCTCACTGTCCTTGTCAAAGTTAGAAGATGTAGAGACTGATAGTCTTAACCCTGTAAAAGACTGACATATGAAATAACAGTCAGAAAAGTCAGCTTATTGTACCTTTAGACAAAGTAAAAAAATTAAAAATAAAGTTTGCATATGTGTTTTTTGATGATTGATGATCAGGCTGCTATGAATCATATATTATGATATATGGTTCTCATAGTCAAGAAGGAAAATCAGTTTTATTCAGAGGTTCAAACTGAGCAGAATATATGCAATTTGGTTTAAATAGCCTATGAGTTCAACAGGCAGGTCAGAAGGGTTTTTACGTAGTCAGCATGAATGAAGATGTGTTGGGACATTAAGATTGTTTTGTCTTTACGGCAGGATGACTGTTGTGTCACGTCTCTACTCAAATGATAAGATGCATTAGAAAAACACTCATATCAAAGCTCAGCGCTCTATTTGATTCATAAACATACTCTGAACGGAGCGTGTTGTCTTCAGAAAAGAAAACAGCATCATGCACCATTCAAATCTGTTTTTTCTTTTTCAAATAATACATTTTTTTTTCTAAACATTAAAAGGACAAGGTTATAACACTTGAAACCTGACAAGAAAATAAACATTTTATTAATATAAAGCATGATTTACTGTATATCCATAACTTTCCTTAGAGATAACAAATTATTAAATAAGCTAATACTCAATTCTGAGTAACTGAACATTATGGGAGTTCTTTTCAGCTTCTTGGGAGAAATCTTCCGCTTTGTTAGAGATGTGTTCGAAAGCAAACAACAAATTTCTCCTATATTTGCCCTCTACTATTGCAACAAAAACTGTCCTTCAGAGCTGAAAACCTTAATGCAATGGATGAACTTCTCACTGAATATTCAGTATTACGCAAATCCTGATGCACCCACACCAGGGGTGGAAATTAATGGGGACTTGAGGCAAAAAGGCCTCCAAACTGAACCAAAATGCCCCCACCCCCAAAATTCAAGACAAGAGAGCAAAAAAAATGCCCCCGCACAGTTAAATTAAATCTATAATATTTGCCGCAAATGAAGATTCCAATGCATAAAAAGCAATGGACTAATTCATAAATGGTTCTCAGCTTGTTTTGTCAGAATCTATAAACACATCTATCACTGTATTCTATTAATCAACATTAATAATCATTTTAACAATATCAAGAGCAATAATCAGCAATAACGCATCAGGATATTTACATTATGAAATTGTGTGAATAAATATATGCATCTTTTGAGCAGTTTTAATCATTCTGTATCATCAAGCTTCTGTTCTTCTGCTGAATTGTAAAAATTATTACTATTCCTTTTTTCCAATTGATCATTATTTTAAAAGTGTAATTATTTATGTATGTATTTATTTATATAAAAAAATGTAAATTATTATTATTTTTTTTTTTTTGATAACAGTCTATAGCATTCTGGATAATTGTAGTAATTATTGAAGCTAAATTAGTAAAGTATTTGACAAAGACAACAAAGAAAGGTAATTATAAAAACTACCTAAAAAAGTCCATGGAAATAATTTCCAGTGGTCAAATACTGATTGAAATATAATATAATATAATATAATATAATATAATATAATATAATATAATATAATATAATATAATATAATATAATATAATATAATATAATATAATATAATTTGTCAGCCAAACCCATCTGACATTAATTATTTACTTGGAGTAGCCCTGATTTTATTATTGTTATTATTAGTTTTGTTTTTTGTTTTTTCACATTTGTATGTTCACAGTTATCTGATTTTGGTTAATGATCATGCTGGGAAAAAATACATATTTTTGGTAAATATTGTGTGTTGTATTTTGATTGGATTTTTTAGATTTAATTAATTATTAACTTTTCTTCAAATCACACACTGACTGCAGTTCCCTTACCAATCTCAGTTTGGCAAACCTTGCTCTGGAATATCAACTTAACCATAATCAGTATATATCTGCGAGATGAGTATTATTTGCAACCTTAAAAATCAGCTGAGTCAGTGGAGCAGTGAGGCCGGTTAGTCGTCTCGCTCTGTCAAAAGTGTGTTTGTTTACACGACCTGGACAAGCCTGAGCTCAGTGAGGCAGCACTATCAGTGCATAAATATTGTTCATTCTACAATGATGGACTCTCTGTGCAACACATACAGAGTTTAGTTTGTGCTGGATTGATGAGAACCCTACATGGAGGTGCCATTGGTCTGTTTGTGTTTAAATGATGAAACTCCAGTGTCTTTGGCACAAGCAAACTGGGGAAGCCGCTGACTGAATGGGGTCAAGCTCATCTCTGTTAGTGAGGAACAGAATTTGCTGACTTGTGAGGACAGGTCAAAATTATATCAGTTCAACCTGAAGGGAGGAGATTAGAAAAATACAGAACAATCACATTATTGATGAAAATAATGCATTGTTTTTATAGTGGGCACAGTACATGAATAGTATACAAAATAAAGCCTAATATTTTTTAAAAGTAAAAAAAAAAAAAAAAACCTCGTGAAAGACCTTCATCATCCGTCTAAATAAGACCAAAATACATATATTTTTGTCATAAGGTCTACATTTTGTAAACCTGAAATCTAAACAGTATAAAAGCATCATGATTTTATTTTCCAGCAATAAATATTTATCATCAAAATTAATGATTTGATCAAAATTGTATCAAAATGTAATTATATATAAAACAGAATAAATAAATAAAATATAATAACAAGTTGGCATATATATATATATATATATATATATATATATATATATATATATATATATATATATATATACACACATACACACACACACGTGGACAGAATTGTTGGTACCCTTGGTAAATATGATCGAAGAAGGCTGTGAAAATAAACCTGCATTATTAATCCTTTTGATCTTTTATTTATTTTATTTTTTAAATCACAAAAATCTAACCTTTTATTGAACTAAAACAATTGAAAAATGTATTTTCTCAAATACACAATAGACACAATTATTGGTACCCCTAGAAATTCTTATAACAAAAAAATATCCAAACAATACTCCCATTCATTTTTACAATTTTGAGCACACCAGGGTGATTATGAACATGAAATTATCCAGCCATGGCTTCCTGTTTCACAGAAATATAAATAGGAGGGAAAACAAAGGCCGAATTTCCTTAATCATTCATCTCAATGAGAAAAACCAAAGAATATATTTCTGATGTGCAGCAAAAGATAATTGAGCTTCACAAATTAGAATGTGACAAAAAGCTAGAGCAGTGAAAATTCCCATTTCCACCATCAGGGCAATAATTAATTATTAAGAGGACATGTGTCTATATCGTCCTAATGCACAGTGAAAAGGAGATTTTGAGTGGCTAAAGACTCTCCAAGGACCACAGCTGGAGAATTGCAGAAAAAAGTTAAGTCTCAAGGTCAGAAAACCTGGAAAAAAAATAAATAAAAATCAAACAGCACCTACACCACAGGTGTTTGGGAGGGTTTCAAGAAAAAAAAAATAAAGAAAAGAAAATGCTCTCATCCGAAAACAATCACCAGCATATTCAGTTGTCAGACACGACTGGAACTTCAAACGGCTTCTATGGTCAGATGTTACTAAAAAATTTGCTTTTTAGCAGCAAACACATGGGTTTGGTGCACACAAGGATAAAAAGTACCCCATGTGTACAATGGAATATACTGCTGTATTTTTAATGTTGTGGGCCTATATTTCTGCTGGAGTTCCTGGACATCTTGTTTAGATACATGGCATCATGGATTCTATCAAATACCAACAGATAAAAAAAAAGAAATAGAAAGACTCTGATAGAAATCTTATAATGGGCCATGTTTGGATCTTCCAACCGGACAGTAATCTAAAAACAAACCTTAAAAACAACACAAAAATCAAGCTTCTGCTATGGCTGTCCCAGTCCTCTGACCTGAACCCTATAGAAAATGAGTGTGGTGAACTGAAGAGGAGAAGCAACAACATGCAGCTGGGACTCTGAAGGGTCTGGAGTGATTCTGGATGAAGGAATAGTCTCTGATCTCTTTTATTGAATAAAAGGGTACCGTTAATTATGTGTCCAATGTGTATTAGAGAAAAACATTTGTTTCATAATGATATTTCCCCCATTTTAAATTGGGTATTATCAATATTGAAGAATGCAACTTTTTTGAAATGGGGGAAATATCATGCAGTCACAGGGTTAAACAAAATTTGGGATTTACTAAATTTAATTATCAAATTAAAATTAACTAGCAAAATACGTTATTAAATGAGCTATCTGCATACATTGTAGTTTTTTCTGCTGTCCCCCCTATTATATTTCATATTCATTTTCTATTTCATTTGCATTTTTCATACTTTATTGTATGTATTATACTCTATTATTATTATTATTACATCCATAATTCATGATTTCTTATTGGTTCTGTAACATTGTGGAAATAAAAACATCACTACATGAACCTTTTTTTATGGCCATATACAGATAATGCCATTGTTGTCAAATTTAATTTACATTTAATCATTTAGCAGATGCTTTTATCCAAACTGACTTACAAATGACAAGAACAATAGAAGCAATCATACCAACAAAAGAGCAACAGTGACACATCTTAATTAGTCTAGCACAGTACACATAGCAAGGTTTTTTTTCAGTTGAATTAGAAAAAAAAAATAGAATTGAACAGAATAAGCAAGTGCTAGTATTAACACCTGACAGTTAAGATCAAAACCTGTGCGATGGGGTTGGTCAAGATGCTACCAATGTGATGAGCTATTTTTCATATGTATTTTTACGTCAGATACTAGATTTTCAAATATTTAACAAACATTCCTCACATTTTTTGCAGTTTGTTAATTAAGTGGCCATCATGCATATTTGTGATACACGTAGTCCTTTATGGTTCATGCTGCAAAGCTTAACAACAAAACATGTAGAGATGACAAGACAGTTTCACAGTTGCATAAGATTCACATTTATTTGGTTTCAAGTCCTAAAACATTCTAAACATGCTTTATAACACACATGGGTCACATTCTTCACAGGTAGTAAAAGTCAGAGGAGCAGAAGAAGAGGTTTGTGACACAGGTTAGGAAAAGCACCTCAGACAACACTCCCAAAAACAACACGCCAGATGCCAATACAAAAACAAATACAAACAAACAGGAGTATATTTAGCATGTACTAGAGTTGTTTTCAGGTTTTCAGGAGCGTGTCTATTCCCTGAGATATCACCCATGTTTCAAAACCTCTCATCTGGCTCTGTATGATTTGCTCAAGTCCCAACATTCACCAATGTTTCTTCAAATAAGATTCCCACTGGATTAAGAAGAATCCCAAAGAGAACTGGTACGAGACTGAAATAAGTTCCCTGGCTATGTAAAACTGACAGCACTTTGATAGTCTTTCAATAGCCAATCAGCATACCCGTAACAATCAAGAAAGAAATCTGATTGGCTGAAAAGTGTCAAAGCATTAACATGATTACAATGGACTGACAAAAAGCTTGTAAACAGTTGAGAAATAATAACAAAGACATATAGGCAAAAAAAAATACATTCTTCATGAAAACAATTCACAAACAGTGTTTACAACTAGGAATATAATACTGTTCATTTCACACGTTATAATTGCACTGAGAAATGGTCTTCATTGAAGAGTGAGGTAAATATGCAGCATCTGATGTCTATCAGGCATGATTTTAGCAAAGATTTTAAAACGATGACGGAATACGAATGATGAAAACTATTAACTCTGAAGTTTCCAGAATGGCATATGAAACGGACATAGAAACAGGGTAACTGGTGCTTTGAAACCAATAAATAACGATTAATACTTTTCCTTAATGAAAGCACGCTACATGATGACACACAAAAGAGGTAGTTTCAATGAAAAATGCATAAAAAGAAACAAACGAGGACACACTGTAAAATACGAAGATACAACAGAAAACAAAAAGACCTAGTGTGGCTCTTTTAAAGAAATCAGAAAGCTTCCCTCAAAAGCCAGATTAACAAAACTGTTCAAAATAGAAGGATATTCCTGAGTTTCTTCCAGAGATGCTGGTCTGAGAAACTCAATTCAGGAGGGCTGGTGTTTATAGCAGCATGGTTTGCAATAAATCTCCACCTTCGAGTTTATTCTGATGTGGAAGTATCGCAGACTATGTCGGTGTGTTTGAAGCTTTTAAACACTTCCACCATATCAAGAGTTTAGTCTGACATTTAGCTAGAACACACTCCAAAACAAGCCCTCGCAAGAAAAGAAAAGTCACGATATCTACCACAGAAAACAAAGTACAAAATGAAACGATGACGAATGAAGGGACACAAACGAATGCGGTGTGGGATGGATAAACATTTATGATTAATCGGCATACAGACAGATGTGAAGCGTCCACCAAACAACACAACGCCAAATGTTGCCACCGAGGTTTAGCTGCACTTGAGATGGGCCTTTACCAGGCTGAACATGCGCCTTTGGTACGGGCCTCTTTGTCATTGTCTGGTGCAAATATGTAAACATTACGACACATATCAAACGTGTTTGGAATGTCTGAAATGATGAGAGTTACAGCGAGCACATCCACTGATGCCTAGGTAAAAACCAACCGAGGAAACTAATCGTAACCGAAACCTCCAAGGCGTCGGATGGCTCATTATAACCAGACTAGCTAGCATCTCAGTCATCTTTTTTTTCTCTAATCGGGTTTACAGTAATACTCAAAACCAAAACAAAATAGTCTTCAAAACAACACTTCCCCCTACCCAGACTCATAAAAACAAAACATAAAAAACATCTAAAAGGACCTACAATGTCCAGAATACTACAAACTACTAAACCTACAAGTACATCAGCACTGCGATATCTGAGAGAGAGATGCGAGTGAATTATAAAAACAGTAACTTTACCCTGTTTAAAACGTGAGGGAAGGATCCAGCAGCAGACCAGTGGAAACTAGACTGTGAGGAAATCCACTTTTCTCCATCTGAACTCAAATAAATGCCCTTTATTTTAGTTTGAGAGCATTTGGCGGGATGAATGTTAGAACTTTGCAACCAAATCTGATGCTAATTCTAATCATTCATGGTGGAAAACGCTGACTGAATGCTGATAAATACTTCATGGTCAAACTCTACATCCTTCAACGAGTGCCCCAAATTAAAGAACCAATTGTTTTTCCGAAATAAGAAAGCCGATACACCACATTTCACTGCCGGACTGAGGCTATGTT
Source organism: Cyprinus carpio (assembly GCF_018340385.1). Lineage (NCBI taxonomy): Eukaryota > Metazoa > Chordata > Actinopteri > Cypriniformes > Cyprinidae > Cyprinus > Cyprinus carpio. The sequence goes on from NC_056604.1 coordinate 25,258,654, forward strand.
TACATGGCAACAATGTAGTCAAAAACTGAAAAGTTTTTCCCTTGCTTTTTTAAAAAGTTTCACATATACATGACAACATTTTCAAAACGATCCACGTTTACACATATCCGCGAAAACGTCCAAAAACACTGTATTACATATGCCAGGCCAGTAGTTGGCGCTGTCACCTTGTTAGTAAACAGTACCTGTAGGGAAGTGACGATTATATGTTGTATATGATGTGCCTCCGCATCAACAACAGTACCATGTACTCCGCCGTTGCTGTGTATGTTTGTTCGCGCTCGCCTTTAAAATCGACACAAACTGTGCATGTCTAAATACCTAACACATACTACGCACGCGCATGACGTCACCGTTTTCAAAGATTCCGGTTTGGGGTGTTTACACGGAAACGATAATGGTGGCGTTATTAAAAACTTGCACTTTGAAACCCATTTTCAAAAATATGTGTTTTCAGTCTCATTCTTGTTTTTGGTTGAAAACATTGTCGTGTAAACAGCCTCCGAGTGTAAAACATGTAGAGTGTGCAGCTTAATGATGGACACCGCTGTTCTCCCCAGAAGTCTCTCGTATTTTCAACAAGGGCTTACTTCCCTCCAAATTTGCATAACACTTTGGTCAAAAAAAAAAAAGTAAGAAAGCAACAATATTAACGCACATATTCTGTTGTCGTTTCGTCCCCAGCCTATGATTATGAAACATTCCCGTACACCTCTCTTTTGTGTAAACAATCACGCTCTCCATCGCAGCCTTGTATGGAAAGATAAAGTCACGTGACTACCGAGCGTGTGTTTGAGAACTGCAGCGCACCGCAAATGCGTAAGAAATGACAAGACCTTCTCAAACACGAGGTACAGTGTTGACGTTAACGGCTCGGAGCATCGCAAAACAGAGAGGGAGCACGTAAAACGTTTTCTTCCTGAGGTAGTCTTTCAATAAAACAATTCCTTTATCTGTCCCTATCGGTAGAAAGTGAACAGAGGTATAAAATAAAACCAAGTAGTAGATCTATCAGTGGTTACACGTCACATATCGCAGTTGGACTGAAGCGTGTGAAATCCACTGCGCTTTTTGTGCATTTTCATTTGAAAAGGAGCATGTGCACAGTTTGGATCAACATACATTCAGCTCTGTCTGGTAATAAATAGAGAGAAAAAACAACACTAATCTAAACAAAATGCATAAAATAGTTTCTTGTCACATTCATGAGAGGAGGAGGAGGATACCGGGAGCCCCACCCCCAGATAACACCCCACCCCCGTGCAATAGATGGGGAGGGTGTTTTCAAGGGGGCGGGGCTAGTTGGCAGGGGCGGTACCCTTTGTCACACAGGGGGAGGAGCTTGTCCTGTAGTTGTTCAGACTTGACTTACAGGAGTGCAATACTGCCTTAAACAGCAGGGGGAGCTGCTCCAAAGGGATGTTGACCAACTTCCCTGAAAAACAAGGGGAGAATGGTGAAATCTGACCACTAAATGGACACAATTTTTTATTAAAACACATTAAATGTGGACTTACCTGCAATGCAGCGGATTTCTGGCAGACACATCATGATCTCGGGAAAGCGTTTGGGCTGGTGAGGGTACTTGTACTCAGTGTAATCCTGACAAACGTACCAATAACGTTTGTTCAACTGCTCCAGCTGGGTCACATTGGTCAGACCGCGGATATCTAGAGACATATAAAGAAATTTTATGATGCTGGACCATTTATACAGAAATTGCTTTTCTATTTATTATGGCTCTATTATTGTTGATTCTGAAGATCTGTTTATGTGCTTATGTAGTGAGCAGTGATTATCATAAGATGATCAATAATCAGCCCAGTCAGAAGAGCATCAGCACAAAGTATATAATGTAATATTGTAATATAATGGAAATACTTGCTGTTTTACCTTGGTTAAGGAAGTTGATAGTCTTCATGCAGGCATATTCCTCATTGCTGACCTTCAGCTGATGGAACTTCCGGAACAGATAGATCAGCTTCTCCATCACCTCCATCCCATCCTCACTGAAACTACACACAAACACACACAAACAATTCATCAATCAACTATAGATCTAACACCTGACCTCACAGTTACATCAGCAAGGTCCAATTTGTATTGACAGCATTGATGCGATCAGAACAACATGTGGATCAGATTTGAACCAACATGAGCATGACAGCTCAATCACTTTAAAAAAAATGAACTAAAATCATCAATAATTTTTCCACATTACATGTGACATAGATGACTGAGTGAACAGAATAAACCCAGAATGAGTCTGCAATCTTTAATTCTAATCAGAACCACTTTCATATTGAAATAAATCAGACACATATCTTAGATTTTAGTAATGTGATTTTTACGGTAACATAACTAGATATTTATCACAATTATGTGTTTTAATTACTGCTGTCAAACGATTAATCATGATAAATCGCATCCTAAATAAATGTTTTTGTTTACATAATATATGTGTGCACTGTGTATATTTATGTATAAATATATATACATGCATAATAAATATACACAGTACACAACAAAAACGTATTTTATTTTGATTGCGATTGATCATTTGACAGCACTAGTTTGAATTATCACATTTTTGAAAATTATTATAATTTTATTATATAATTTACATGGAGTATTACTATATCAGTTATATAATTATATATAGAAATGTCTGAAATGTTCTGACACCTGTGTGTTATTGTAATATTTTAATTTAAGGAAATATGAAAACATGTGAGTTTAATAAACCTGTGACAAATGTTGGTCTATCACCTGATTCCGTTTTCTTTGTGGTTATATTTGTGTACATCCTCTTAGCCATTAAACCAGAATTTATGAAATTAAATTGTTTCTAATCAGATAATAAGAATATGTTTGAGTGGGAGACCACATGAATTGTGTAATAATAGAAATAAAATAAGAATTAAAGCAATAAAGCACAGCATAAGGAGTATCTTGGTGCTAAATTACTCCATAAAACCATCACTAAAGAGTGAACTCATGCCACGACGTACCAGAACCATTCAGTCTAAGTGCTTTTCTCAGCCTTTGTGACTCTGTTCTAAACTGATCAGTCTCTACATTTATCTGCTGCTCTCCTTTAATTACTCAGACTCTTTGAACTCTCTCCTTAAAGGTAGGTCATGATCTTCAGCGTGAACCTGCACTGCAAATGGGAATGTTTCACTACCTCAGACCTGCATTTCCGCTCAGCATGCAACAGTAAATCTACCCAGGAGATCAAGAAGAGACGGTTCAGAGGTCAGGTGATTGCGGACTAATTTATACACACCACAAACACTCCCCTCCTCCACGTCAGCACTAGTATTTCACTTCTCTACAGGCTACAGGTATATTAATCATGGCTCTGGAAATGTGCATGAGGGCCTGGAATTAGACCAAAATGCAAATCTAAACACATCTATAATGTTACAAAAGATTTCTATGTAAAAAATAAAAAATGTATATCAGTTTCCACTAAAATTGATAACATTGATAATGGTAACAAATGTTTCTTGAACAGCAAATCATCATATCAGAATGATTTCTGAAGGATCATGTGACACTGAAGACTGGAAAAATTATGCTGAAAATTCAGCTTTGCATCACAGAAATAAATTACTTTTTGAAAACAGAACAAAGGTATTTAAAATTATAATAATATTTCATAAAAATACTATTTTACAGTTTTTTGATCAAATAAATGCAGCCTTAGTGAGCATTAGAGACTTCTAAAAAATACATAAAACACATTTCTAAAACACACAAAAACAAAAAACTAAAAAATATATAAGCAATACAACAATTAAATTAAACACTCATTTAACACAATATTTGCAAATATATATTATATATATTTCTAATTCATCATTTCACTCAGATTGTTATACTGATTAAGCTAATCTGTTAAAAAACTAAAAAAAAAAAAAAAATCATAATAATACTAATAAACTAAATCCTTACTAATAAATAAAGACTTATTTAAAAAAAAAAAACACACACAAAAACACACACACACACACACAAAAAAAAAACACACACACACACACACACACACAAAATCTATAAATAATAATTAAAAAAAACACTTATTTTACACAACATTATATAATGTATATTTGCAAATATACATTATATAAAATTTAATTCATCCTGAAAAAATCTGGAAAATGCAACAGTTTATCTCAAAACATTTATTACAAACATAAAAGGCACAATTCTTTTGAGGACAGAAAGAGAATACAGGGAGAGACAGACAGACATAACACGTCTGCTTTACTCTGTCTTTCTCCCACATACTCCACCTCCGTACAGAGATGCCTGAGAGTACCTGAAGCATGGAGAACAGTCTAACTACCGTGATTTAACACTATTAGGGATCACAACGAGCCCTACATGCACAGAAGAGCAGGAAGGAGATATTTATCAGGCCCAGATTCTTATTAGTGATTTCCGAAGAATCGATGTATTGGTTCTTATTAATGATCCAAACTGATCAGCTACATGTTTGAAAATCAAAGACGAGGGAAAAAAAAGTGTGTGACATAAGCTGTACATTCCTCACCTCTGCAGCTCGTCGTCTGACGGGGTGTATTTGTCGGTGACGTTGGCGAGGTCACCCAGCACCTGGGCACTGTAGACCGTCAGGCAGGCCAGCAGGATGAGCTCCTGCCATGTGGCGCTCAGGAGCCGCGTGTAGTCCTCGATGGACAGCTCGCAAAAGAAAGGAAGTTTCTTAATCCAGGAGATCTGTCTGAAGAGAAGTTCATCCGCCAGCCGACACAATAGCGCAAACAGCTCCACTTGAGTGACCCGATACCTGCGCAAAAGAGAAAAAGATCATTACGCAAGGATTTGCATATTTTAAGAATGTAAATACTTGTAAAATGATTGACAGTGTTGTTTACCCGTCCTCAATGAGCATGGGTGTGCCCAGCGGGGCCAGTTCCTCTGCTGCCACCAGCTGGCTGATGAGGGTATGACTCTGGGGGTACAGACTCCGAGGCTGGGCGGCGTATCCAAACAGGTGAGGCAGGAACTGGTAATGCTGGGCCATTGCATTGCCAATGTACTGTTCCCTCAAAGCAGCAGTGTAGCCATTCAGCTCCACAGAGCGACTTTGTCATAAAGAAATGGAAAGGAAGTGGAAGACGAAAAGAAAATAGGTTACAATTCATTGTAATCTTGTGCAGAAAAGTTTATTTAATGCATCTAAGGCAAATACAAAGGAATCCTGTTTTTCGGTTCATGTTCATTGTAGCTAAAGCCTGTAATTTAAATTTGTAATCTAATATGTAATCTTAATGTAATCTAAAAATCGACATGTAATCTAATCTGTAAATGTGTCTTTTTGCGTTTTGTGGATTATTCCCACAAGCTGCTGCTTTTGCAGCGGAGAAGGGAATACTCACTTGGATGAAAGTGTGGATACAGGCGATGGCTGATTCCCATCAGAGACGCCGTTGCCAGGGGAACTGTGGTCACTGTCGCCGTTGTTTCCCCAAGTGTGTTCCGGCATGTTGGCATCATCCTTAAACTCCTGTCCAGACATAATCCGCTCGATCTCCTCATCGGAAATCTGCGCAGAGAGATTTCTGATTAAAACTGGGCAAAACATAGTACTGAAAGAGCCATTCATAAAGAGTAAAGAAGCAGTCAGATTTAGCTCTGTTCAGTTTTGCTGATGAGATTATTTAAATATGAATCCATAGTTTTGTGGGAGGGAAAGATTTCCTTGTGTAAATTTCGCAACCTTTTAGGGTGGTAACATAGATTTGCTAATTTTCCATCAAAATTCTAAAAGTGTGCAAATTATTTATAAGATGTGTGGTCTCATTTACCGGAATATTGCGTAGATTCAATAGGAACATGGTGGGGATTTTTGAGAATTTTTTTTTTTTTTAGCTTTGCCGTGTTGATCAACAGAAAGCATCTTGGTTTGAGAGAGACTTCAGTTGTGCTTCATACATCACTATATTATTAAAAATAGACAATGGATGTTTTTGCCTGCAAATATTCTCTAATAAAATCGCACATTAAAGGGATCGTTCTCTTGTCATCATTTACAAGGTTTTTCCAAACCTGTATGAGTTTCTTTCTTCTGCTGAACACAAAAGAAGATATTTTAAAGAATGCTGGTAACCAAACCGTTGACGGTAGACATTTAATTGCTTACTATGGACAAAAATACAAAGGAATTCAGTGGCTACCGTCACCTTCAAAATATCAAAAAAACTGCTTTAAAATATCTTTTTTTGTGCTCAACAGAAGAAAAACTTGTACAGGTTTGGAACAAGTGGAAAGCGAGTAAATGATGGCAGAATTCTCATTTTTTGGGTGAACTGTCCCTTTAAGAATGTGAAAGAGTTTGTAGATTCCATCCTGTTGTCCAGTGCTTCCCAAACATGTCCTGGAGGACCCCCTGTCCTGCACATTTTGTATGTCTCCCTAATCAGACACACCCAATTTAGTTCTTGCAGTCTCTACTAATGAGCTGACGAGTGGAATCAGGTGTGATAGATAAGAGAGACATACAAAAAGTGCAGGGCAGGGGGGCCTCCAGGACAGGTTTGGGAAGCACTGCTGTAGTCAATATAGACCATAAGACAGGTGCAGCCACAGAAAGACATTTTGTACCAATTGCGTGCAAAGCGTGATTCCATGAGCCTTATTTTCGCTCTGCATACAAATATGACAGAAAGAGACAAACCAGCATTTAAGTCAAGGCCGTGCACTAAAAAGTCCTTTTTCAAAACAGTTGATGGGTTCAAGCCATCTTTAAAAGTGCTTTATTCTGTGTAAGCTGAAGCAACCAGCTATTGTGCGTTCCAGAGGCAATTAGGCCGAGTCAATAAGATGGTGGTCTCTAGTGCTGGGATCAGGTGCAAACAAGAGCGCTATATGGACCAACAAAGCTAAACATTTATACCCGCTTTGTCCTGTCAAACACAACACAATAAATATGGCTCACCAGGGTAAATGCTTCAATATTGCTCACTGAATATACTTAATGGGATCTTAAGTCTAATAGTCTGAGCATGATGACGCAAAGTTACATTTACCATCTATAAAAACACAAACCTTCATATCAAAGGCCATGTTTTGGGTCACACAAAACAACATATTTCCTCATTTGAGAATTAAATACATTCGCCTAATACTGCTATTCACACAAATGCAGAAAAGCAGCTAAACACAATGAGTTTATGAGGTCAGCTGACAATGAATGCGAAGAATGACAAGGCAATCCATTCACCGGTGCTCTGGCCTTGAGAACAGGGAAGACTCTAATGAAATTAACATCTTTAAATTACACTGAGGTCACAAGGCCATTTATCGGCACGTTGGGCTATTTATCCCAAAACTCTAGTCTGCTCGTCTTCATTTTCGGCAAAACTAATCAACTCTGTTTCCTCCATTCATGACTGGAGAGGGCTGCTTTAATACGTGGTGGACACAAGAGACATAAACACAGATGAGAAGCTCGAGATAAATGGCAAAGCAGGGACAGAGTTTTAAAAAGTCCTAATGAAGAGAAATATAAGTATAGACGAGGTCAGGGCAAGGCATCACATTACATTAGACAGGAGAAGTCGATTTTGGTTTGTAAGAAAAGTATTGGTGTGATGAAAGCAAATGAGGGGTTATGGGTACCTGTACAGGACCGATGCTTTTATTCCTGCCTCCTGGCATGCCATCTTCTCTGATTGCTAAAATAACACAAAACCAAATAATTAGCTGAATGTCCATTCAAAAAGAATTTTAGCTTCGAGATGAGACATTCTGAAATGCTTCGCCTCTTTCCAGCATTCAGATGGAAATGACAGATAAATTACTTTGTATATGCCTCATGTAAGCGATTTAGATGTTAACCACTGAAGAAGAGAAAAACAATTACAACATGCTTTCAATGATATAAAAACGTTGGGGAACAAATGCAGACGTTAAAAAAGAATCTAAGCTGAAGGTGGATTGGAAATGTTGCTCGATAATTCATGCTTTCACAACGTTCTTTGGCCAGAACATTAATTATTTGCTATGTATTGATGAGTAACCTATTATATGAGTTTTTTAGCATCAATGTTTTGAGTCTAAAAATCTTTAGATAATGCAGAAATGTAATAAGCCATTGAAGGATTTGTCCACAAATAAGGCTTGTTGCTGAGTGAACCTTAACTGTGGTAAAAGTCACTGTAAAGTCCTGTTTCAGATTGGCTTTTGCTTTTATAAACTGGCAACAACAGATTTAAAAGATTTTTTTTTACTTAATGCATAATAATTTTAGCTTATTAATAAGTATAATTTAGTTCATTAATGTTAAATTTTTAAAAGTGGCTCATCTAATGAGATTAAACCGCTTAAATGTGTTATAATTGTATATAAAACAAACCGAAAGTGTGCTTAAATGTACTGAATGTGAACTTGTAGTGTGCTTCGAATCTTAAAGTCTATTTTTTTAAAAACTGTATTTGTGGCTAATATAATATTTACTAAACAAAAAGCCACTTACGTGTACTTAAAAAGAGACACTTTCACGACTATACTTCTTAACACACTTTGAAAAGTGCACTTTATAATAATGCTAAACGGAAAAAGTACATTTTAAATTATTTAGTTGCAATAATTTGTAATAATATGCTTTAAAGACGTACACTAATTTTGATGGGTTGACTACTATAGTAAAGCACATGTATATACTTTTACATTTAAAATTTTTATATTTTAATGTACTAAAATGCAACTTCATCATTACAAATATGCATTTACAAATATAATTAAATACATGACATAAATGGCAGTTAAGTATATTTTAGTTTACCATAAATGTAGTATATCCGGCAGTACTTTAACCATATTTCAAAGACATTTATTATAACCAAGTTAATACAAAATTACAGATAAAAAGATATACTTAAGTCCTACTTAAGTAGGTCAAAAAATGGTTATGCTAGTTGCATTTATTATAGATTTAAAACAGTACTTTTTCTTTAATTGCATTTAACACGCACTTGCCCAAAAACACATTCAGTTAACATATTATATATTATTTCTGTTATAAGTCCAAAACAGTAAAAGATGAAATTATCTGTGACTTTTTTTTCTTCTTCTTCAGATATGTACTGTATCTAAATTACAAGCACATTGTGAGCTCAGCCCTTGTGCATTATTGGTATGTTCACTAGAGGGCAGTGGTGATTGTTTTAATGTATTTTTCACCAATTGTAGTTGTTTCCAAACTACTAATGTCCCTGCTGAAAAGACCAAATTAGACAAGCTCGAATTTCCATGCAGGTTCAGACTGGTCAGAGCTGGTTTGGCTAGTAAATGCTGATCAGCCAGTCATGCTGATCTCTATTGTGGAAGAAAAAATACAGGTCATACTAGTTTAAGCTGTATTTTGGTTAACCAGCTCAAGCCGACCAGGTCATCTTTGTTTCCCACCATCTGGTAATCCAGCTTGAATCAGCTTGAAAACATGCAAAACCACTTCAAACTGGAATTAGTTGTATGTTTATGCAAGGTGACAGATATGACTGTATTTGCTCACCTTTGCGGTTCATTCCCATCTGCAGGCACTTGAGCAGCCTGCAGTACTGGCAGCGGTTGCGCTGTTTGCGCGACATCTCGCAATTCTTGTCACGGCTGCAGCGGTAGATGCGCTTGTTGCAGATGCTGCGCTTGAAGAAGCCCTTGCAGCCCTCGCAGGAAATAATGCCATAGTGCAGTCCTGTGGCACGGTCTCCGCAAATAAGACAAGAGCGCTGCTCAGCCTGCTCATCTGAGAGAAACACACAAACAGACAGAGATTAAGATCACATTTAGACATACACATGTGCATACGAATGTATTCTGTATATTTTAGATAAATTATTTAGACACCATTTATATGACTATCTATTGTACATTCATTCATACACATACTCCCGGTTTCACAGACAAGGCTTAAGCCTAGCCCTAGTCCCAGACTAAAATGTAATTTTGAGCTGTTTCAACTGGAAGAACCTTGCAATGGCTGATCTTAAAATATATCAGTGCCTTTGTTTTGTCTTAAGATGCACACCAGTAATGTTTTTTCTAAGGCATGTTTATAAAAATGACTTAAATGTCCTAACTGAACTATGGCCTAATGCTGGTTTAGTCTAAGCCCTGTCTGTGAAACCAGGCCTAAAAGTCTTACTGACTTACTGACTGTCTCTTATATGCTGCTCACCAAGGCTGCATTTATTTGATTAAAAATACAGCAAAAAAATGTGATATTGTGAAATATTATTACAATTTAAAATAACTGTTTTGTATTTGAATATATATTTCAAAATGTAATTTTTTCCTGTGAAATTTCAGCATCATTACTCCAGTCCTTCAGAAATCATTCTAATATGCTTACTTGCTGCTCAAGAAACAATTATTATTATCAATGCTGAAAACAGTTGTGCGTCGTAATATTGTAGTGAAAAGAGATAGTTAAAGAGTATAAAGTTCAAAAGAATAGCATTTAATCAAACTATAATATTTTTTACATTATAAATGTCTTTACTAGTCAGATTTGTTCAATTTAATCTGTTGTTTCTGAATAAAAGTATTAATTTCTATCACAGAAGAGAGAAATCAAATTACTTTTGTGCATAAATGCATCATAAAACATAATACAGTGATTTTTTTTTTAAATAAAAAGTGAAAGTCTTTTAAAATAAATATATTTTTATTTATCTACAACTTTTTTTTCTGATGTTACTAAGGCTATGTGGGTTAACCTATAATTTCTTCACCTTCTTTTCGCCTTTCATTCAAAATCATTTCAAACTGAATATACAATTTTACTCAGAAATCCATCAGATAATTAAAGTTTAATGCATTTCAAAAGGCATGCCACATTACTTCCAACAACTTCCAACAAAATCATCAGGTTTCATTTGTAGAAAAAAAGTAGGCAGCAAAAAAATAGAGATTGAAGGACCCTATTCCCACAACACCAAGACAAACAAACAGTGTAACACACACACACACACACACCCTCCCCCGGCCAAAACAGGATCCTTGACCAGATGGGCGGGTGCCATAGTAACGGTGAATGGCATGGCAGCGAGAGGAATGTGCTTGCTCACCGCTGCTGTGGCGTCACGGCTGACTTAGCGAAGAACGGGTTCAAACCAAGAACAGTGGAAACACTAACCCTCCCTTCCTTCTCCCCTACATCCCTCTGTCCAGCTTGCCCGCTGTCAGGACTATGAGATCAGCTCACACTGAAGACAGGCCCCCGTCTGCCGCCTAATGAAGCTGTACAATCAACACCGCTGCTCCTTCACAAGACCAAATAACCCCACGGAGGAGAGACAGAGGCTGAGAATGACTCATTCTATTGAACTGATTCTTTTTAAAGTTTCATACCAATCTGATTGTTCGGGAGTCCAACTGAGAGGCAGAAAATAAAATGACTCACAAAAATGAATCAGATGCTATCAAGAACACTTAAGTTTGTAAAAAGTTGAAGAATCAAAAATTTATCAAGTAAAAGGCCTTTTAGTATAATTGTAAAACATCCATCTTCATGTTGTGGTTCACTGGTCTTTTTGCTAAGTTAAGACTTTACTGATTTTTATAAAGTAAAGGTAAGAATAACTAGGTATAGAATGACAACTGTATTGTTGGTAATTCTTCAAGATTAAAATTTACTGGACTGAACCAACTTATGTTTACTTGATTATTAAAACATCAGTTTTAGAAAAATAATGTTAAAATATGACAAGCTCGGAATTTCAGCTTTTTTGATACAAACATCAGCAACTGCACCAAATTGGTGGTCTTTTTTCCTCCATATTCTTCAATAAACTACACTATATGAGCCACAAAAGCCTCATGTATCAAATGTAACCCTGGATCACAAAACCAGTCTTAAGTCGCTGGGGTATATTTTTAGCAATAGCCAAAAAAAAAACATCATATGGGTGAAAATTATTGTTTTTTCTTTCATGCCAAAAATCATTAGGATATTAAGTAAAGATCATGTTCCATGAATATATTTTGTGAATTTCCTACTGTAAATATATCAAAACTTAATTTTTGATTAGTAATATGCATTGCTAAGAATTTATTTGGGGAACTTCAAAGGCGATTTTCTCAGTATTTAGATTTTTTTGCACCCTCAGATTCCAGATTTTCAAATAGTTGTATCTCGGGCAAATATTGTCCGATCCTAACAAACCATACATCAATGAAAAGCTTACTTATTCAGCTTTCATATGATGTATAAATCTTGATTTTGAAATATTGACACTACTGACACAAATATACTACATTTTATATATATATATATTATATATATATATATATATATATATATATATATATATATATATATATATATATATGTATTTTTTAAAGTTTGTATCAAGGTTCAATACATTTTTCCTTTTTCAGAGTATTTATATGTCAGACTTTACAGGCCTAATACAGCAGCATGTGATAAATTTCAGCATTTAAGTGATCATTAAGTGAAATGAAAAATGATTCAGGCTTCTCAGCCTTATAAAGATGACATCTTTTCATTCGTGTAAAGGTGATAGCATAATGCGTTGAAAGATCCACAGCTTATTGAAGTGGAAATGTCAGGATAAAGCATCAAACGGATAAACACAAACGAGGATCGTTTCTGCATCTAAGAGCGAGGGGAAAAAAAGGAAAAACTCTGTTGCAGACAGAGAATGTAGCGGGGCCGGGGCTGTGGACCATTAACGGAGAGTTCAAGTCATAAAAACAGGGTCATGGCCCAGCACCTTTTCTTTCTCAATATGAGAGGGAGTTCCACAGGCCCGTAATAACAGCAGAGTCAAGAACAGGCCATTCATACCATCTGACATGCCTTTTACTTCTCTATAGGACAGTATGATTACAGTGCAAATGCTGCCTTTTCTTTCGGCCGCCTTTCTGTGGGCTTTCAAAGCGGTGACGCTTCAGTGTTTTCTGAGGGTCAACAGTGCAGGGATACAGTCGAGGGTTATACGAATGTTAAGTGTGGGGCTTTCAGTCTTACTTTACAGACAATGTTTAGTCTCTCAGAGGGTTTAAAAGTCTGTATTTTGACTTGAAACATGAGGGTTTGCTTACAAATATTTGAAATGATTTACAAATGAACTGATAGATGGCTAAAGAATTTCAGACAGATGACTGCTGGGGAAAAAAAATAACCAGTAAATATTTTCCTTGCATTCTGTTTCATCAGTAAAACAAAAAAAAACAAAATAAAATCAAATAAAACAATAAAAAACACTTAACAAAAACTGTTACAAAAATGATTATTTAAAAAAAATTAAAAGAAATTAATACTTTTATTCAGCATGGATGCATTCTGTTGACCAATAGTGACAGTAAAGACATGAATTTCTATTTAAAAAAAAAACTTTTTCTTTTAAACTTATGCTTATCAAAGAATCCGGAAATAAATGTTTTCCACAAAATATTAAGCAGCACAACTATTTTTTAACATTGATAATAAAAAGAAATGTTTCTTGAGCAGCAAATCAGCACATTACAGTGATTTCTGAGGGAACATGTGACACTGAAAACTGGAAAAATGATGCTAAAAATTCAGCTTCGCATCACCGGAATAAATTACATTTTATAATATATTATAATAGAAAATAGTCATTGTAAACTGTAATAATATTTCACAATATTACTGCTTTTAAACAAATAAATGCAGCCCTGGGGAAAATAAGAGACTTTAAAAAACATTTATACATCTTACCAACCATACAAAATGAAGCAACATTGTGAGGTTTTAATAGTTTAAAATGTGTAAAATGGTGCAAGATTTGGTAAGTGCAATTAATTTCTGTGAATCATTTTAAACTGTCAATTTCAATGAACTGATTCAATGAATATGCAATTTTCATTAATTATGCTTTAGGAAAAATTAAATCTAAATGCTTGAAAATTATGGTTCCTCTGTCTGATAAATTTGCATAAATGTCAAGATACATGCTGAATGTCATCAAAAGGCTAAATAATATTGAACCACTATATTTTTAGCCCTACTTATGGCGCTTTTCCACTGCTTGGAGTCAGCTCGGTTTGCGTTTCCACTGCAGTTTAGTATCGCTTTAGATCGCGCATCATTACAGTTGTGCCGCCTCTACTGCTGTGACTCCTGAAAAACCTTTTCATTCCGTGTCACCCCATCAATCTCTCAGTAGATCCGCTCCTCTGCTATCAATGAGAGGAACGTCTGTACTTCCTCAAAACAGTTGCGTTTGATCCTTCACTGGCTGTGCTGATTTAAATCTAGTGGTTCTGTTATGTTTGTATCGCAAGTTCAGTGTCGCAGGTAGTGATGATCCTCTCCGGCCAATCAGTGATCAGCAGAGTTTACACGTCACATTTTGGTAACAGTATGGTTTGCTTGGAACCTCAACCGCATGGATGGGCGATACCACTTATTTTGTTTTCGATACGATACCGATTTTAAAGGTCAGTATCGTCTATATCGATACCGATATGATACTTCTAAACTGAACTTTTAGATTATGAAATTAAATTATTACATTACTTAGAGTAAAATGGTTGATGATACCCACTTAACTTTATATTTGAAACACAGTTTAACATTAAATACGCCTTAATTGCAACTTACTAGGTTATATTTTTGTTTACACATGGTTAAAATATGTTTACTGTAGCGGTAACCATGGAAATCTACAAATACTATAGTTGAACTACGGTCACTTTAGTAAAACCACCATGGTTAATTTTCATAAGGGACTGCCAGTGACAGGCTGTTGCATGCATATAATGCAACTTTTTTATTCTGACAGCTATGATTTATATTAACATTACAGAAAAGAACATGATCAATATGAACGTTTTCATTGTGTCCCTTTTTGTCGGTCTCCCATTCAGAGTCACTGGGTGAGAATATGTGAACAGACTCTCACCGATCTGTTAAATCTGTAGAATAGGAGACTTCTAAAAGCTTGCGCTATTACCATCTGAATGACATTGGCATTGAGATACCTGTGGTGAACTTTAACATACTGAGAGCTTTACTATATTAGACAGCAGCAGTCACAAATACAAGAGCTTACTGTCAGAAAAAAAGCTTATAAGAGTCTTTCAAAGTGACACATTGTCACTCTTTTAATGTTTATCAGTGCTAAAACTGATACATCTGTTAGCAAACCATAAACTGCTTGTCACACAAAAGTCAACCTTATTATTTTAATAAATGTGACATACAAGACAACATTTATTGGGGGAGTAAATGAATCCGGATAAAGCACAAAAGTCAAATACACTTTGGCTGTGACTTCATACCTTGGTGACATATTTGTCAAATGGAGAGGCTGCCCATATGCGGTACTGTAACACTGACCCTTCCTTGTTACCCAAACCATTTGCCTGGAATTCCTGGCAGATGTTACGTTATGCAGGAGGCATTTGAAACCATAAATTATTGACCAGTCTATGTGAAATGACTGACTTCCTTTAATGAGAAAACAGCGCTTCTAAAGTTGGCTTCCTTTATTCACACCCTGAGCCTTCTTTGATTGGTTAAATTTGTCGCCCTCTCTTTCAAGTGCATGGCCACCCTATAAACCTGGAGTTCTCTCACACCTTCACACACTTGATCCCGCAGCGTCACTTCACACCCCTCCGCCCCGTCTCATTCCGCCCTGTCACTCACATGCACGCTCCGGAAAAGCTGGGACCAACTGCCACGCTTAGGCCTATTTGTTGAAAATTACTTGCAGCTTCTGGAATTCTTTTACAATTTTTTTTTTTTTGAATTTGTTAGTTAAAAAAATTAATTGTAAATCTCATGAAAATATGCCCAGGCCACAGCTGAGTTCCCAATGAAAATTCAAATAAAAAGGAATACTATACTGTACAAATAAAAAAGCCTATATTGGGGAATTGCATTGTGACAATTATATCATAAATCAAATCATATCTCAAACAATCCATTAAAACACATTTTCAAATAAAATGAACAGTAAAAATTTTTTAAAAGAACGATTTTTTTAAAGAAACAAGGAATTCAAATTAAAAAGTAACAGTAAAAGCATTTAGAATGTCATAAAGATTTCTATTTCAAATAAATGCTGTTCTTTTGAGCTTTCAATTCTAATCCTGGAAACAATGTATCACATGTACACAGAAATATTAGAATGATTTCTGAAGGATCACGTGACCCAACAAAATCTAAAAACATTTGATCAAAATATTTTTCTTATTTATTGCTTTTGATTTGGGGTGAAAATTGATATGATGTTCTTGACTAGTTAGTGAGATTCATTCCCTTACACAATTGTTTACCTCATCAAAAAGCATTGATTTGAATCTTTCCTGTTGCTTTGGGCTGTGTGTTCCCACCCTCCACACACACAGGGCTCAGACCCCCCACTGCACCTATTAAAACCTGCATTGTTACCCCCAGGAAATGCAGTGCCTGCAGTTTAAACAGTGACACTGATATCAGTATCCTGAATGAAAGCACAGATAAACAAAAGTACAGTATTAAAAAAAAAAAAAAAAGAAAGAAAGAACATCTGACAACGAATGCTCATTATATCTAGACTTTAGATTACTTACAGAAATCCATATGTATAGACAAGCTGTTTTTGTCTACAAAATTAATTTCAAGTATTTAAGTGAAAGCGTATAGATCAAAATGATTTTAACATCATGAGACACATTTCTAGTGAAGTGTGTGCAAACCTTTGACTGATAGATAATTGTGAAAATATGACAATGAACACTGACTATGGTAGAAAAGTTTTTTTTTTAAATAAATTAATTAATATTTATATTCAGCAAGAATGCATTAAATTGATCAAAAGTGACAGTAAAGACATGTATAATGTTACAAAAGATTTCTATTTCAAATGAATGTTTTTTAACTTTCTATTTATTGTAATTAAAAGTAATTGACCAACACTGATAATAATAAGAAATGTTTCTTGAGCAGCAAATCAGCATATTACAATGATTTCTTAAGGATCATGTGACGCTGAAGTCTGGAGTAATGAAAATTCACCATTTCATCAGAGGAATAAATTACATTTTAACATATTTACATAGAAAACTCTTACATTTAAACTATTATACATTAACATAAAATATAAAAATTTTACTGTATTTTTGATCGAATAAATGCAGCCTAATTATTTAAAATTTACCATGAAGTGTTTAAAATATCATATGAACTCTATGACAGTTACTGTTACAACAATAAAAATGTAAACTTGATGTTTGCCACCCTCGTTAGAAATTCTGAAAGCTTTTTACACTAGACACTGTTAACTGTCTATACTTTCCTTTGTCTTTACGCTATTAATGTATTCTTATTTTACACTAGTAACAATTACAGAAAAAGTATGTTTTCTGTATAGCATCTCTGGCAGGCCAGTGGCCATGTGTCCGGGCAGGTGTGCGTCCCAGCAGCGGAGGATGGGAGGTCAGAACAGATGAAGGCGAGCAGAGAGCGGAGGATGGGGAGAGAGAGAAAGAGAAAGACAGAGGTCTAACTCTCTACGAGGGCTTTGTCTTTCGTTTCCATTACAATCAATCCTCACTGAGCGGGCATGAGGTGGGGGAACTGTCCTGTACTTTTCCGCTCTAAGCACTCAACTCTTCCTTCTACTTATGATCTATATGCACACCTTTCACTTTTTGCAGATGCTTAACCCCAACAAATCGGTCTATACATAAATCAAATTATTTCAAAAATCAATTGAGATTTAATTTCTATTGACAAATGCCGAGCCAAACCGTGATCTGGGGCAAATAACAGACATGCTGGTTCAATTGAAGTTTGTTCTGTATCCCAACTGTTTTCAAGTCATGACTAGCTCAGCTGTTCTCAAACCCAAAGCATGAACGAAAGAATGAGAAGACTCTGCTCCCCCTCCCCCTTTGACCTGCACACTGTAGTAATCTCATAACCATCACAACAGGCCTGGAATTAGCATGTGGTAATTACACTGAGGCTCGGTCTTAATGTAAAGCAAACCATTCCGCTTACATAGACTGAATTAATCCTGGAGCTCGAAGAAAAGCTTTGTGCTTCATGTAAATGTGTTTCTGACAACAGTCCATTAAACCAGATTTTTGCATGTTTCTTTTTCCCCCCTATTTGGAACCATTATAGATTTTAAAGTGTTAAATATACATTCATTACACATTTAAAAAGTTTGGGGAAAATAAGATTTTCTTTTAATATTAATAATTTTGAAATAAGAAAGAAATACATACTTATATTAAGAAAGGACGTATTCTTAAAATAAAAAGAAGAAATGTTCCTTGATCAGCAAATCAGCATATTAGAATTATTTCTAAAGGATCATGTGACACTGAAAGACTAGAGTAAACAATACTGAAAATCACAGGAATAAGTTACATTTTAAAATATATTCAAACATTTGTTGTAAATTGTGACTATTTTTGATTAAATAAATGCAGCCTTGGTGAGCAAAACGAGACTTCTTTCAAAAATATTAAAAATCGTACTGATCCCAAGCTTTTTAATAACCACGAATATTATATCACCAGCTCATTAAACCATCCGAAGTCCAATAATCTGAAACCCTGTTTCATCAGAGTATTGACACGTTCATCCACCATGCTGCGTTTCAACATCTTGGGCATTGTTTTGCCTCTCAGTAGCATCTATAGTTAGCTTAACAAAATCAATAAAGGCCATCAGCAGATAAAACACATCGAAACTTGAAATATTTGCAAACATTACACAAGACACCGAGCCCTATTGATCCCTCATCACAAGGGCAGATGTTTTTCTTAGCTCTACATTTCTGAAATCTGCTCTCTGGGTTTATGGGTTAACAAATTAATTCAGATGAGGGCTCTGAAAATGTAAATTATTTCATCTTAGTTTCATCTAAAGTGATTGACATTAAAACCATTTAGATGAACAATAAGTCTACAGCACAAGATAACACCTTTGTTTATCAGGCTTTCTGTGTGAAACAGCTTCACATCTCTTAATGATCTCAGTGCAGGATGAGCAGAATGGTTGGGTTTAGTGATTTACACTGCAAGAAATAATGTGTTTTGAAGTTGTAAATCAAGATTATAGGAGATTGTTTTACTAAAATATACTGTTCAGAATTTCATGTTGAATTCAATGGGTTTCTCATACACTCACAAATAAAGGCATTGATGGTTCCATGAAGAACCTTTATCATCCATGGAATCTTTCCATTCCATAAAAGGTTCTTAATAGGGTACAAAGGATCTTTAGATTTTTCAAAAATGGTTCTTTTAAGAACTGTTCCATGAAAGGTTCTTTGAGGAACCAAAATGGTTCTTCTATGGCTTTGCTGCAGAAACCCTTTATTTCTGAGCGTGTAAATGTTGATAAGGGCTCATTTGTTGGAGAGCAGAAAGGTTGCTTCCTGAACAGGTTTTAGTTACTAAATTTAGCCCAGAATGGCTGAACCTGTACTCCTTGATGTCCTCTACCGCTATTGATCTTCACATCACCTGAATCCCCCTCCCCCGTGTGTATGAGCGCACACAAACACCCCTCTGACTTCCTGCATGGAAGAGTGACGAATGGAGCCGAGGCAAGAATGCATGGAAAAACGGAGCAGCCGAGACAAGAGAAAGGAGAAAGAGGAAAAGGAGACAGAGAGATGAGTGAAGACCTTGAGAGATCACCCCCTTCTGTCGGAAACAATAATAGGGGAGATGGGTGGCAGGAGAATAGGATTAGAAGGAGGAGGAGTCATGTACAGTGTCCTTTCAGCCCCCCACACACTCTCTCACACACAATAGTGTTTTCAAATACCACCCTTGAACATATTCACCCTCCAGTACAATACTGTGGCATTTTCCAATCGAGTTTCCAATCCATTCAAATTCAACCACACAGCCACAGTGCTCTCAAAGTGTTGCGCCCAGGTTCCTCTGCATCTTGAATCTTGAATCTTGAAATCCCCGAACGCGGTACACTTGTTAAGAATGCATAACAGCTAATACTCGGCCAATGTGGGTTTTAAATGCCCGAACGCGGTAAAAAGCAGTGGGTAATGGTTAATATAATATAACATAAAATAAATATATTAATATTTATTAACTGTTAACAAGGCTGCTGTTAGAACAAACACATTAACTGTAACAGAGTGATTATTGGCTGATGCATTTGGTCAAACTGGCCTAAACTGGCTTGGCTGATATAATGGTCAGTCTATCACTAATCACCTCTACAAATAAAAGTGTGTGGATATTTAGATTATATATTTCAATTCTTATCCAAGCTGTTCAGATCAATGATATATAAAAGCAACAACATGAAAAGCATTGAAATATTCACAATATATGAAACTACTTTGTAATTGCTTTTTAGATGCATTGCTTTTTTATTTTTTTTTATTTTAGATTATTAGAAATCTGTGCATTTAGACTAAGAAAAATGTGTGAAGATTTCTTTAAGCTGTTTCAATTAGCCTCAAAGCAAACTATATAAAACATGCAAGGTGCTGCGATTGATTAATTCCTAAAAAAAGCCTCTTTTTGAAATAGTCACTGAATTTGAACGCAAGATCACACCTTTTCTGAATGGCATTCACTTATCAAAAGGTGTTTTTTAATGAAAGCATCTGAAATAAGTAAATGAGACCATTTGCGCTTTCCGTCATTATGTGAATGCATTTTCACACCAGCCTTTGAGGAAGGTCAATGGTGGGCTAAAAATTCGACTTAAAACTAACACAGTGCAGACAGAAAGCTAATATCACATTTATTCAGTAGCCAGCACGTCTGCGTTTAACATGCGCTTCACACTTCTCAACCCTGTGTTTTTGTTAACGAAACGAGCAGGAGGAACAATGGATGAAACTAAAAATTCTTGCATGCTGCCATTTTAGAGAGGACTAACGGTTGGAGATATTTATATTTATAATAGTAGTTTTGTTAAGGAGTTGCAGAAGGGTGTCAAGGTCCAAGGCCGCCCATTGACCGCTTTAAGACGCGATACTTTTTGACCTTTAATGTAGTGTGTGACATCACAGCGAGTGCTATTGCTCCAGAAAGGTCTATCGCCATTACAGAGCAAACTGAGATACAATTATGTGGCCAAACTGATAAAAATCTGGAGCCCTGAGGGGTGAAGTTTGGGCTACAGTGATAAACCCATGCGGGGGGGCGTGCATGGGGGTTGTGTGAATATATCGGGGGTTTAACCAGATGAGCGTGGAGCCTCGCATACCCCCGCTCGCATCGCATGAAGACAGCTGCCTGCTCAGCACAGAAAACCTTTTCCAGATGGGCCACAGCCCACATACCACAGAGCACACACACTATCGCCATAAACCCACTAAATACACAACCAAACTCCTGTGCGAGAGGGAAAAAAATTAGCTGAACGGCGTAACATGGGTGGAAGATGCTCTACAGAAAATAAAACAAACTGTGCAAACTAAACGACTCGTATAATATGATTAAACTACACATTTACATATGGATCAATTAACAAGATCTGATCACGCACACTGACTCTGATTGCCAAATACAGTATTTTGCAAAACCAAACCTGATTTACTAAGGTCAACTGAATAAACACACCTAGAAATTGGCTATTAAGCTTCAATGATCATAAAATTTGCAATAATCCAAATACTGTTCAAAAATGACATGAAGAATTATTGCGTTTTTTTTTGTGAATATGCAAGACATATCACCATAAGCCTCATAATAAAAAAGTGCTGTAAACGATGAAAATTTGCGCTACAGACTAGTTTGATTATGATTAAGATAATAAATGAAATTAATGTGAGAGCAAATATCAGTTTGCAATATTAAGCATATTTTTGTACAGCTAAAATAACTGTAAGTGATTGACATTCAAGTTAAAAATGGGCTTATATGCACTTATGTTGAAAATACAGAAGATAATGGAATGAAATATCTATAATATTGGCATTACTAACATTTAATGAACAGGTTTTTGAGGTTTCAAGAGGAAATATCTTGGAAAAAGAGAAAATGCACAGTCCATTTCTCTCTACAGCTGTTAGCTTTAGCAGGTTTAGCTTTCAGAAACATTAATAGTACTAGAACAGGACTCATTTGCTTGTATATTAAACACACGATTAATCTGATATCAGCACACACTGCCTAGCTAACAAACCCACATCTCTATTAAATCTGCTCTCTGCCCCCTTCTTGGGGTTTTCCTTACCTTCCCACGAATCCATCTCATGTCTCTCCAGGTCTCCCTGTCATCCATTCATACATGTATCCTCCTCAGGAACAGCATAGGCCTCATGACTCTCTTTCCTTGTCCTCCTCTTCTTTCTCTTTGCTCCCTCCTCTCCTCTGCTCTGACTCTCACTGATCCGCCTCCCAGCCTCAGCCCTGCTGGTCAGTTTCAGCCAAGTCACATGACCACCGAGTTCAGGCCCCAGGGGTCACGGTGTGGCCGGAGGGCCAATGGCAATGCGGGGGTTATCTGAGTGGAACTGATAGCCCTATTTTACCCTCCTTCTGAACAATGCAAGCCCCCTCCCTCCCTCTACCTTTCTCTCGTTGGCTTCTTTCAAAGTCAGCAGAAGTGCACGGACAGTCAAAGGCTGCAAACCTGAATGCACGGACAGATTAAATTGAGCTGTTTTGTTGTCAAAGCGTGCTAAGCTTGAAGCACAACAGCTCACTGGAAGCGATGTTTTCCCATGTTGCCATTCTTTATATTTAGTACTAATATACAGTCACAGCTTATTTAAAAATAGTTTCAATTAGCAGCAAACCAGAAAATTAAATCACTACTGGTTTGGAATTTATTTTTTTAATTGTTAATAACTTTATTTTTGCACATACACTTATAATTTTAAGGCTCATATTTGTTGTATTAGTTTATTCTATATACATTTTTACTTATTTATTTGTTCACTTGTTTAGAACAAGTGGAAGACAAAATGATCTTGTTGCACAATGACAATAAAGAGCTTGATTTCATTAAAAAATATCACGGTAATACAATACCGTAGTGCTGCCACAATATGTTTTAAAAGGGTCTGTACTTTGTGATATATTGTGCAATATAAATTAAAATCTAAAATTACAACAAAAATGTTCATATTACAGAAAATAGTAATTTTTTTTTTTTTTTAGATATTTTTGGTGAAAAAATTTCTTAAAACTCCCATAGTTATAACCTGTAGAATTCAATTGGGCAAAGGCATGTTTTTATTTAATCTAAATCAATATTAAACAAAAACATTCTATATGAATATTAAAGCACACATTATGGGTGCTTCTAGGACCCCAAGTCAAGAGAAGATCACCCCAATCCAGTTCAAGCCTGTATGATAGCATTAGCCTCTGCTAACGCTAAGGACGCCCCCTCCCCGAGCCACACATAAGAGGCTTTTCACATTCAAATGCAACAGGAGAGTCAGGAAGGGGGAGAGGGAGGAGGAGAGGGGCTGTGCTGGACTTTGTCATGTAGAGGTGAGGAGGGGCGGGTGTAGTCGAGTATGAAGTCGGAGGAGGTTCAAGTTTCTGCTGCAGCTGTTGCGGCACGGCTGAGTTTGACCCTAAGGCTACCACTGACACATAAGCTAAATGCATTTCATTATCTTCATGTGTGCTGAAGAGCTGCGGACATTCAGCAATCAAAGTGACACAGTCGTGCTTTTTGTTTTCAAATGCCTTCTCATCTCCAAACATGTCTCAAGATAGATAGATACACCCAAACATTAAATATTGACTTGGGGTTGGACCTCAAACAAGCAAACGCCCGATTAAGAAACCTTAACTGTTACATGTGCTCTGTATGGGAGGACAACAGAAGGTATTTGATCTGGACAGATATTCTTACTGTTTATACACCTTCCACCTTTCAAGTGCTAGAGACTCCCACTACAAAGAAAAAAAAAAAATTACTATGAAAAACAGTTTTCACATGCAAAAGACAGATACTACAGTTACTGTATTAATCAGTGCCCACACATCAATAAAACAAAACAAGAAAACACACACACACACACACACACACACAATTCAGCAAAACAAAAAAACACAAGACAAAATTTAACTAAAAAAAAAACAAAACACAAAACTAAAAAAAAAAACAAAAAATAAAAAAACAAAAAAAAAAAAAAAAAAAAAAAAAAACAAAACAACAAACACTTTAAATAAAACTTTAAATAAAAAAAAATTAAAAAAAAAAAAATGAACTTAATTTGCACACATCAAATAAAAAGATAAATTAAAACAATAAACACAAAACAAAATTAAACAACAACAAAAAAATCAACAAAAACTACAAATCAACAACAAAACTAATTAAAAAAAAACATTAAACTAAACCAAAAAAACCATTAAACAGCAAACAAAACATTTAACAAAAAACTAAGTTCAACAAAACAAAAACTAAACAATTAACAATCAGCACACACACACGTCTATAAAACAAAAAGCAAAATACCAATCAAAATTCAACAACAACATTTAACAAAACAAAACTAAAAACACAAAGCAAAACATAAAACCTAAAACACAAAAACAAACTTAAGAATTTGCACACATCAAATAAAAAATTAATTAAAACAATAAAAACAAAACAAAATTAAACAAAAACTACAAAAATCAACAAAAAAACTAATAAAAATATTAAAAAAACAACACAAAAACAGTAAACAGTAAACAAAACAAACATAAAAACAAAACTCAAACCAAAAATATTCTGTCATGGTTTGAAGAGGATCCCAATAATGATTTATTATGATTTCATTGTAACAATAATTGTAACTGCAGCATTTTTGTGGAAACTGTGATTTCCATCGTAAATTAGTGTAAAGGAAGGAACAATTTGGCAAAGAAAAGCATTCTGTTGTTGGCCTTGATAACATAAACATGTTTTGTGTGAAGAAAAGAATAAAGGAAGTGATATTACAGCACAACAAATGTTCCCAGCACACACCACTGCGATTCACAGACAGTGTCATTTCCCAGATTACCTCACAGTAATGCCTCTCTAAGAGGGTCTTCACCATATGCTCCCAGTCACAACCTGACCTACAAAAGCTCCATCAAGTAATTTCTCAGAAACCTCAGCAGGCTTTTCTTCTCAGCTTTGACAGGACCAATTTCATCATCTAAAGCAGATAAATCTGCTACAAAAACCTCAGCAGGCCAACATTAAGTTCAAAGCATGATTGATTGCTTGAGTTTTGGCGACATAACTACAGATAATTCCCACTAAAGCATTTAAAAGCAACAGAACTGGTACGTTCAGCCAGACCAAAACCTTAATTCAGGGCCGGACACAGACACTCATCCAGGCCACACAGAAAAAAAGGGCCAGAATTGTAAATTGGGAAGTAACACATTTGCATAATGTCCGCCCACATTTTAGGTCGCCAAGAAGCTGTTTCCTATATGCTGTGAGAGAAAATTTGTTTGATCACATCTCATAATTACCACAAACTTGTCAACACTTGACACTTACCAATGAGAAATGTCCTGCTCCAGTCGTGTCTCTTGTCAATCAACCACCGTTTCATCATCAGAATCCGACTCGAGTTGGTTAGCTACAATCCATACAATCTTTAATTCTATGTATTGACAAGTCTCCAGGGTTGTCATTCTGTCAAGGCAATTGCCGTTTCGTTTCCAACACGCGCTGTACACGGTAGACCAATCCAGAGCCATAGAGAGATCTATCTACAGCTCTGGACCAATCACAAAGGAAAATAGTTCCCAATATTGCTCTTTTTGCTGTATTTTGGATCAAATAAATGCAGTCTTGGTGAGCAGAAGAGACCATCTTTAAAAAAAACATTAAAAATCTTACTAATCAAAACCTTTTGACTGGCAGTGTATTAAAACAATTTCTAAAGTGCCTAAATGTCAAAATTAGTACAATATATTTGTTGAAAAATTCCAATACTGACCACATGATTGAATTATTAGGCTGTGACTCATATTATTTTTGTGTTGCTTTCTCTAGCTCCCTCCCTCCCTCCCTGTGTAATAAATCCACGTGAATATCAGTCTCTACTAAATTTTGTAATGCAACTTTACAGTCGATATTGATGTCTTTTAGCACAGTTTTCTGAATGATGATGATAATAATGGGGTGCTACTGATAGCCTTATAGCTGTTTAATACTCAACTAGGTTAATAAAGACAAAATTATCTAGCGTATTTACAGATGAAACTGACCTGCACTTGAAGCCCTGAACAGGTCAGTGATGTTGCTACATTTCACTGCTTCTTCTGATCGCTTTCTCTCTTCTCTCGCATCGGTTCTGTTTGGAACCGTTTGACAGAAGCACAGAACAGATGCGAGCTGATTCATATACCCTATATAGCGCAGTGCTGACAGTCAAGACTAACCGATTTATTATTGAATGTAAAAATCAGAAATTATCACTATGGTACATTGTGAAGGCATAAATATAAAATAATAATAATAATAATAATAATAATAACAATAATAATAATAACTTAAAAAAAAAAACAAGGCGGCGGGCAAAATCAGCCGCTAGGCCACCGGGAATTCTCCCGGTGCTCCCGATGACCGGTCCGGGCCTGCCTTAATTAAAGAACATAACAGCATTAAGGAAACCACACTGAGTTTTGCCCAGCATGAGGCCTGATTGAATTCATACTAACAGCTTCAAAAATACACCCGTATCTGAATGAAGCTTGAGACAAACTTAGACTCCAGACATTTTAACCAAGAGATTAGATAGCCTACGAAATTCCTTATATTTCTGTATAATTTTTTTCTAATACTTGCCACACACGGCACACAAGGTATTTGTGAGATTTAAAAACCTGAGTGAATCGATGTGGAATCATCCAATCAAAGTACCGTGTCTGAATGACCTTGATGCATCTACTCAAACTCCCTGGTGTAACATTCATATTCCCCCTATGAACCGCATTACAACAACAAAAGCATTTCCCGCTCAATCAGTGGCATAACTCAGTCATGTGTTTAAAGAGAGATGGTTTACGTTACTCTCTTGAGTTAAATATAATTAGACTGGCTGGAGTAATTAATCTTATTAAAATATTAACCTTGTGAGACTTTGCACCAAGTTAACAAGGGAATGGGGGGGGGGCACTGAGCCTTCATTACAGAGAGGATTAATACAACACACAAGTTTCAGTCCGAAAGGATCCGCTGTGTGGGTTTGACCTTGGCTTGTCATTTTTAATAGGTGATCAAACTTGATGAACAGGAGATTAGCCAATGGGAAGAGACCATATGTCACCCTTGACCTTGCCGTATCCTTCCTGACCCTTCTACTTAGCATGCGCAGGATGAATGGCATAATCAGCTGCTTTGACCCCGAGGTCAAAGTTGACCAAAATATGTTGCATTTCCTGTTAGCGTGTGTACGGACAGAGGCACTAGCATGGGCTACGAGTGGGCCTAAGGGTAGGGTCACTGTCGGGTTACGAGCATGACCCGATTCCTATTCATACTGATGAATATCATACCTATTCATGATGAAGCACAAGCAACTGAAGACAGCAGCAGGATTATGTTTATATCCAAACAATATGCACAGGATATGGGTGTTTTGATGATGGGTATATCTGGGTATTTTTAACATAAAACCATGAGGCTGTCAAATATGAGCCTTTTTATTAATTTGTCTGTTTTAAGGTTGGAGATATATGTAGGCTAGCGGCTGTCCAATACTGGCCTGTTCGGGCCAATAGTTTATATTTACTTAGTTAATAGTTAATATTTGTACTTGGCCTGCCACTATTTAGAAGTGCCCTGTGTATTGCCAGGTTTTTGATGAAAATAAAGCTCAAAAGAACAGCAATCTTTGTGACATTCTAAATGTCTTTACTGTCAATTTTGACCAATTTAATGCATCTTTGCTGAATATAAATATTTTTTTTTTCTTGAACAAAATCTTACTGACCCCCAAATTTGACACTGTGAATTTTTCGAAAAAATTAAGCACATTTTCACATATAAAATTTGTAATTTGAATTTTGTGGAAACCCTGATACTTTTTTCAAGGTACTTAATAGAAAGTAAAACATACTTGAACAGTATTGAACAGAAAGTATTAAAGACTTGAACAATCCCAATAAAAGCATTATTTCTTTCAAAAAAGGCACTATATGTTAGCTGGAATGTATGTATATGTTCCTTATATACAGTGTATATATATATATATATATATTATATATATATATTATATATATATTTTTTTTTTTTTTTTTTTTTTTGTTAAATTGATTTCCTTTTTTTTTTTTTCAACAGAAATGAAAGAACAAATGCACCAACCCAGGACTGAAAAGAGAAAATTGATATTTTTAAACCCGCTAATTATTCCATAAGCTGTGATGTGAATGATGAATGAGTGACTTGAGTTATGTGGGGTCACGGCCACTCCAGACCAGATTGGAATTAGGACGCAGCAGATTACATTACGAGCGAGCCTGCCTCTTCTCTTCTCAAGGCTTCTGTTACGGATCGATCTCTGAAGCTCATCGCATTGTAACGGTCACTTCTGACACTATTGTTCACAGTAGAGGAGAGATATGAAATGCTAAAAGCACAAATACAGTAGAGACATGAATAGCGTGGATCTATCTGAACGTTTTGCATGAAAATTTTTGGTTAAAATGTATACAGAAAAAATAGAGAGCGTTAAATGCACATAAACAGATTGGGGAAACAAATGAATGAAAGTGGCCATACATGTTAAAATGTTTATGTGTTTCATGCAGGTTTATTATTTTGACAAAAAAATAGTTTTTCTAAATCATTTAATTTGAGAACAACAAACAGGTAATCATATACTGTAAGTCATATACCTTTCTAGACTTATTTTCTTTGTGCTCACAGTACAAGGTCAAAGAAATTTTACTACAAAAAGATTCAGTGATTTTTTTTTTCTCTGCAGTATGTTCAGGGTAAACTGTCATGTCCATGGCATTTTGTATCAACAGGAAATATGAAAATGTACATTTAAAAAAAAAAACATCTAACAAATCCCATGTTATTAATTTGTTGCATCCAGAATAAAATGTAGCACTATTTCTTTTTTTAGAAACAAAAATAACCTTTCATTAGAAAAGTAAAAAAAAAAAAAAAAAAAAAAAAAAAGCAAAAGGTCCACGTTCCAAGTATCAAAGAAATAGGAAATACTTTCGTATTGAAAAGAAAAGAAAAGAAAAGAAAAGAAAAGAAAAGAAAAGAAAAGAAAAGAGGGCACTTGTTCAGTTGAGCCAGCAGAGGGCAGCAGTGAACTTCAGAGAGATGAGTGGCACTCCCAGTTCTGCCCCTGTTCCACCCAGACATTGCTGCAATCTGTGCATTAATGTTTATTTGCACTGAGACATGAACAGAGATACATTCAATACAGAGAACAATATGGTTTAATTCTAGCTATGGGTTAGGCTTGTGACTTGGAAGTATTACTGTTAAT
This sequence comes from Cyprinus carpio, assembly GCF_018340385.1. Taxonomy (NCBI): domain Eukaryota; kingdom Metazoa; phylum Chordata; class Actinopteri; order Cypriniformes; family Cyprinidae; genus Cyprinus; species Cyprinus carpio. The sequence continues at coordinate 25,288,074 of NC_056604.1, forward strand.
ACCGTTAAATCAGGTGATTTGCCTCAGGGAACTTTCAAAAAGAAACCTAAATGTATTCACCAAAACCGTGACTCACCATGAGCATGATACATCAGAACAAAACTCAACTTAATGACCGAAACCAGCATGTGAATAACTTATTGTAGTGTTCTAAAGAACTGCAGTTTGTATCCATTCTCTGATTTGTGTGTCTTCCTCATTGGTGGCTTCTATACCTCTATAGAGTTTGTTAGAGCAGTTTTGGGAATTTTATGACGATGGTTTAAATTAGAGATAATGCAGGGATGCAGATGACTGGGGCGGTGCGTGGTTAACCTCTCCACCCCAAGCACAGGAACAGCCCCTGGGTCGCATTCCAATAAATCACCTCAGTCAGGATTCCTAAAGCAAATGTCCATTCAGAAACACAGCAACACAGCACTGAACTTACTGACTTCAGGAGTCAAACACACAGACACCTGCAGTGCGTTGAGTGTGTGAGTCTGTTCATTCAGCTGAGACGTGCTGCTGACGTGTTCGGCAGTGTGACATGCTATAATGCATTCAAACCATTAAAAACTATTTTTAAGCATTTTGCTCTTTCTTTTGTAATGATTATGCATACTGCTTCAAATTGACTGAGACACTATTTGGAATATTTATACAAACATACACCGTTGGATTTGTATTTATGAAGTAAGAGTGATCTAAAAATATCATGTGGTATAACCATGTAAAAAAAAAAAACCTTCTTCCTTTATTTCTAAAGTTTAAAATATAATTTTTACAGTAAAATATATATAGATATAGATATATATATATATATATATATATATGATATATATTTAGAAATATAAATAATTGATTATGAATTAATTAATTATTATGAATTCATAAATATCATTACAATTATAATGAACCAAACCACATTACACATTCCAAACTAAACTTACCTTTTCCTTGTCATAAAAAGGACAAATTTATATAATAAAATACAAATACTTCTTTACATTGACCTACTGGTATGAGGATCCTTCTATCATTTCCTGTTTTCTATATTTAGCTCCTGGATGTTGGTTGCACCACCTGACATTGTTGGTTGTACCATAAGACATTTGGTGGATGAACAAAAGTTTTTTCAAATATAAATTAGTCGTAAAGCAGTTTTGTTATAATATTATTTTATTGTTATTATTATTATTTTGGAGAATGGCAACCTACCTAAGATTTTTTTTTCCCTTTTTTTCTCTTAAAAATATGAAAATTTATTAAATACAAATTTAGATTAAATAATTGATTTTAATACAGAAATCAATCACAAAAAAAAGAGAAATTAAGCAAAATGTTCCAGCTGCTCTTTTCCATACAATAAAAGTGAATGGTGACCCGGGACTTAGAGAGTAAATCAGAAAATCTGCACTTAGAGAGGATAAAGCATTTTAAATAAATGTTTCAATATATATAATTTTTTTTTATAATTGTAAAGTACAACTTACATACCAAAATAAAAATTTGATGTAACTACAATAAAATTTAACATCACAATAAAAATGTATGCCATTTAAATGTGTTCCATGCCATTTACAAAAAGTGTGGTGACCTAAATTGCAACTTCATTATAATATATATATATATATATACATATATCTTATTTATAATATTATGCCTGCCTTATTATTGTATTTATTTATATTGCTAATTTTCTTTAAATTTATAAACACTGAAATATATAACATAGTTTTAACATAAATGACATTAAGTATATTTTTGTTTAACATGAATGTTTGTCAGTCCATTCTGTAGTAAACTTTAACCGTATTTCAAAGACAATAAGTAATTATGAAATTACACAGAGATGTACTACAAGTTCTATTTAAGTGGGTTAAAAAGAAACATTCAACTAACTGCATTAAATTGAAACTATAAAACATTCTCATTTCATTGCAATTAACATGTCTAAGTGTCTAAAAACACTACATTCAGTTTGCACTTGTCTGTTCTTTTTAAATATTTTAGTTCTGTAACTTAAGTATTTTTTTAAAATATAAATAATGTTTTTCAGAGTGTTACTTGCATAAATACTGTATGACTTCAGAGCACTTAAATATAACAAGACATATGGACTACATTTATGATATAACCTATTTTTGGTATTTTTGGAGCTTGACGGCCCCTGGTCCTCATCTACTTTCATTGTAATGAAAAGAGCAGCGTGAACATTCTCCTAAACTTCTCATTTAGTGGTCAACAGAAGAAAGTCAGTCGTTGGGTGAAAACATGGCATTTCATTTCTGCTAAACTCAAAATATTTCACCGTAGAGATTTGCAGTGCAGAAAACTGAATGACGTGCAATATTTATTGAACGAATCTGACATTTTTTGATTTGATTTTTGATTTTTAATTCGTAAACTAAGGAGACAACGAGGGTTTCTTCTGTCAGATAAGCGTTTCCATCACTATGTCAAATGAAGTTAAAAATGTCAGATGACGTTGAACCTTTCTTTCACGGTTCGATGCCGCCATTGACATTTCAACAAAAACAAAGAGCCTTTAACGAATGAGCGAATATACAGCAAAAACATATGGGGCATATCGCACTACGCCGATGTTTGCACACACTCGCTTTCACCGCGAGACCTCGTCACTCCATAAACAAAGGGTTAATCACTTAAAGAAAAAGAGAGGGACTCCAGAGGTCACAAAAGATCAAGCCTTCTGCATTCATGACCTAAATACATAACACTCATCCACATCATCCCCCATCTCTCCTGGACTCTCGCTGTCTTCCCTCCCCCTCTCTTTTCTCCTCATTGCCCCTCTATTTCTTTCCTCCTTTTTCTGTCCAGCCCTCCTCTACTTGCTCCAGAACTGTCAGATCACATTAGCGCGTTTCACGCTCCACGCCTGCGGAAAAAACAGCCGTGAACCTCGCCGCAATTCTCTTGCTCCAGTTCCCTTCCTGCACTCAACGCAGCTAAAATACCAACATTATTTTATTCATGATGAAGCCCGCACGAAGCTCACATCACCCCACTAAAGGCCACAGTGTCACACACAGACTAATGCAGAGGAGGAGATGCTGATGATGCAGGCGTGTAATTGTATCTCTTTTCGAACCCTCTGTTCATCCCTAAGCTGGTCTATGACCTTTAACTCCCAAACACGGTATCAGCGACTCCAAGCGAACTCGATCTGCGATTTTCCCTGTGTCTGTGTTTTCACTTATGGAATTACACTCAGAAAATTGATTTTTGCTGCTCGATCAGTTTAACTATTGTAATGATCTAATGCAACGCAATTGTTGAACATTTTGTTACGAATTGATTTTTCTGTCTATTTCAATTTGTTAACTGGACTTTATTTACTCAATTCATTTGTTTTATTTGCTCTGAATGTGAAACATGACTTGTTTCATGGTGGTGCATGAGCGGCAACCTGAATCCAGCTCATTTTTTTTTACTTTCCTTGAATTTAGTAGATGTAAATATTAAAACGACTATAATAAATCCACTCAAACCAATTATTTTTGCTGAAAGGCTAAATTTAATTGCATCAGAAAGTTTTACTCAATTTAATTATACTCACTGAACACTTTCATGTTTTATAAACCAAATGTTAAGTTTATATTCACATAAAGCTTGGGGTCATTCAAATTTGTTATTTTTTTAAAGAAATTAAAACTTTTATTCAGCAACGATACATTAAATTATTAGAAAATTAGAAGGTTCAAAAATCATAACAAAGACACAATGTTACAAACAATTTCTTTTTCAAATAAATATTCAAAAAAATGTATCACGGTTTAAACAAAAATATAAAACACATCATAACTGTTTCCAATATTGATAATACATTTTCTTTGAGCAGCAAATCAGCATATTAGAATGATTTCTGAAGGATCATGTGACACTGAAGACTGGAGTAGTGATGCAATTCAGTTTTGCATCACAGAAATAAATAACATTTTAAAATATATTACAATAGAAAACAGACTGTAAAATAATAATAGTATATCACAATATTTTACTGTACAATAAATGCAGTAATAAGATAGACCTTCTTTTAAAAAAGCATAATCTTATGAACGGTGGTGTATTTACTCATTCAGTCAAACATATGAAAAAAAAGTAAGCAAATGTTATTGTGTAAGGATAAGAATGTGGTTATATTGTTCATCTGTGTTAAATTTGATGCAAAACTGCAAAACTTGATTTTTACATTCATGAAGAAAATTAAAGTGTTGCTTGCCAGTGCAAAAATTGCCTCATAATAGTTTGTTATGATGGTTGTGATGTGGCTGCAATGGATTTCAAAGTGTTTTTACAGTGTTGCTATGTAGTCGTTAGGCTGGTTGTTTACCAACCCCATGAAATTATAATCAATAGATACTGTATGACATGGGTCCCTCCTTCAATGCAAGAAAATCCCACCTCTCCTCAACAAGCCACAGGAATGAGGTATCATTCTTTATGAGTTATCTTTCGCCACATTAGTTTCAAATGAGTCATGAAACATTTGCCATATCAGTTTCCTATTTTTTCTTATCCTGGGTCACCATAGTTTCTTAACACCAGCCGGTTGCTTTCTTTTCATCTGTCCTCCTACTCCAAGCTTTCATTTATTTGAGTGGTACGGGCCGTGGTGTAAGACCCCTGCTCCCCTGCCTGTGATCTGCCTTGTGAAATGACAGGCTGGGCGCCTCTGTAGGCTCAGGGTGGAGCATAATGACACTGTGTATGTGTCTAACCTTAACATTACAGCTCCTTGGCTACAGGAACTGAAGGGAGGCCAAACCTGTTATTAGCTCTGGGATGTCCTATAATCATAACTGGGCTGGACACCGAGCTGTCTGTAAGGCATGTTACTTTACAGCAGATCCCAGATCAGATGCTGTCACTATAAACAACACCAAATAAAGGAGTTCACGCTACAGGGGAAATTCAACCCCCAAAACCCCTCACGTCACTCCAAATCCACATGACTTTCTTTTCTGTATGGAACAAAAAAGGAGATGTTTCACAGGATGTTCATGCTGCTCGTTTCCATACAATGAAAGTGAATAGGGATTAGCTGTCAAGCTCCAAAAAGGACCTAATAAATGTTTTTTATTATTATTTACTGATATATTTTTGTTTTCTGCTTTCATTGTTAGTTTTAAAGGTTTAGCAATTTTGTTATCTGTTTTTGACATATTTCTTGGTTTGTTTCTAAATGTCTACTTAGTTTATCTTGATGTACTTAAATAACTAAAACTGAAATAAAATGAATAAAAACTAAGTTTAACTTAAGTTTTTTATAAATAATTTCATTTTAGTTTAATACAAATATTTTAATTTAGTTTATTTCAAGTAACTTTTTTTTTTTCGTTTTAATTTGAGGGGGCATTTACATGACACTGTTTTCAACTAAACAGAACACGTTTTATGCAACAACAAAAGAAAAAAACATTTTGGAGGCCTGAAAATCCAAACTTTAAAATGTAAGTTTTTGAAAACTTGGAAAACTTTTGAAATGGCAATTTGTGGAAACCGTAACATCATGAGCATGATCTGTTCATTCTATAGGTATGCGAGAGAACATACTTAAATAATATGCATGTGCGCAGGTGTGTAGTGTTTCTTTACAAAGTGACATCGCCATCTACTGGCCTGGCATACATAATTCAGCATTTTTAGACGTTTTTGTGGATCCGAGTGAATGAGAATTGTCAATGGTTGACAATGTTGTCGTCTTTATGTGAAACCTTTCAAAAACGCAAGGGAAATTTTTTTTTTTTTGTTTCGTAAACCCACCATTAAAATAATAGTAGATCGCAAATTGATCGCAAATTTATTTTTATTTTTTCCCAAAATATCATCTGATAAAAGGGAAAAAAAGTGAGTAGTTTTTAATCACTGCTGGTCATTTAACATTTACATCATAAAAAAAAATTAATATATGACAACGGTTTGCAATAGCATATATCTTACCTTAAACTCTTTCACCATAATTGTTCATCCTTTTCACCTTTTAATCACTATGTTTTTCACTTTAGGGCACCTGACAAGTGTCTCCTTCCATCCAGGTTCACGCTGTATTTTGAAGCAATGGGACATTGAGTTCACTATCACTTATCAATTTCTATAATTCACAGCTGTTATGTGATTATGTGTGATTTGTTCACCATTCACTTTCTTTGTATGAAAAGGAGCAGCGTGAACGTTCTAAGAAAACCGAAAATCTGACAGGCTTGGAATGATATGGGGGTGAGTATCTGATGACAGAATTTTTAATTTTGGGTAAATAATCCCTTTAACTAAAAAAAAAACAAAAAAAAAAAACAAAAAACATTGGTTTCGTCTGTCTACAAGCTTCTAACACTTAGTTAAGAAAATAAACTTCAGCTCACTGCACAGTCTTGCCTCTAGAGGTGAAAAATGAGACAGATCAGGATTTGTATTTGAGGGATGGTGAAGAGTTTGGTGGTGAGTGATAGTCACTGGGGCGTTGAATGGCAGTCGAGCTGACGCACTGCTGTAAGTCTGGCATGCTTAATCTCTCATTCCTCACCGTAACACGTAGACTGTGAGGAATGCAGGCCAACCTTCATTCTCAACGACTAGAACATGAAACTATAGCTGATCATTTCAGCTTGAATGGATCTTTTCCAGGTAGACATCCTGTCAATCTGGACCGAGAAGTGTGTGTCACCTAAGTCGAGAGGCACACCTGCTGTGGTATAACATCCTAATATTTATAGCTGCTCTTCAGCACATGTTCTTTTCAATCCACTACAAACAACACAAACCAAACTGAGTTTTTTCATGTGACATAATACCTGCTGGGTATTGGTACTCAGTTGTTAAGGTGTTTAATACATTTCTAAATACATTCCAAAATGTTCACTAAAGGAGGGAGCTGAATACAACAAACTAAGGAAATGAATATCAAAGTCTAAGGCAACAGTCCCTAACCAGGGGCTCAAAGAAGATTTCAAATTATTAAAAATAATATAAAATAAGTTACAAACAACTAAAAATTAAGATTTGTTTCTTATTTTAATTCATCCCTTAACAACTGTTTGTTTCATCTGAAGAACCTCTGAAGGGTCCTGAATATATGAAGCAATATTAATGTTATATTATTAGTGTGTTTTATATATATATATAATATATATATATATATATATATATATATATATTTTATATATATATATATATATATATATATATATATATATATATATATATATATATATACACGCACACACATTTTTATTTATTTTTATTTTTTTTAAAAGAGAAGGAACCTTGAAGATCAGTAAACTCCTAAAACTTCTGGAATCTACATTTGTTTGTTTGTATGTATATATATAGAGAGAGAGAGAGAGAGAAAGAGAGAGAGAGAGAGAGAGAGAGAGTAAATAAACAAACTAGAATTTATTCTAATGCATTTGAACAATTTGCAAATATTTATTTTAAGTAATATGTCATTTATAATAATATATACTTTTTTCTACAAATAATATATAATATGCCGAAAACCGCTTGTGTTTGTCTTGTCGCATTCAATTACGAATTACATGAGTGACATAAATTCCATATTTTTTATTCTCATTTGAATAAAATAGCTAATTTACACAAAAATTGGAGTGTCCGCAGATACAATAAAAAATTAGGAAAATATTGATGTGGACTATGGGGGGCCTTGGAGTCAAAAATGTTAGATTGGACATATTTTCTCACATTTTATCATACACCAGATGACAATCACAAGTTAGATTGCTTAGAAAAGTAATAGTGCACCTCTCCTCAACAAGCTGCACAATTTAAGATAACATTTATGTGTGTAGTAGTATAACATTGACCAAGAATAATAGTGATGCTTGTGACACAAGCATTATGACACATAATTCTTTAAAAAGACATATACCTATAGCATATGCGACTCTATGTTACGCTCTATTTGTTTTTTTCATTACATTTGTGACATGTGCAACAAAGTTACACAGATGAGAAATGTACCATGAATGCAAGTGAAACACAGCCCTATAAATAAAAGACCATTTCCATGCTAGTTTAGCATTTTCATTTTGTTGTGCATGAGGGTATCATCACACGTATCTCTACACAGTGTCTGCTTGATCTGTATGCTGATGACGTGCTCAGCTGTCCTCGGCGCGCTTCACCAGACGTGCTGTAGCCTGTCGGATGTGATAGCGCTGGTATGCACTCTTCCACACACGTATTTGTTCTGAACAGGTATGTGTGATTCTCAGAGACAAGAGTCGGCCATCTGAATACGATAGATAAATGTTAAGTGTATCAATTAGTGAGTATCAAGTCAATTTTAGGGATTAAAAGTAAATTTAGGTAGGATTTTAAACATTCTATGAGACAAATATTATCTTTAAATGTACAAAAAACAAACAAAAAAAATGCTATGCATCTAAAATCTTGGTCACAGGGTTGACATTTTAAGATTTTCCACTTTAAACAATATCAACAAAAAAAAATCACTTCATCTTCATGAAAGAATGATTATGTCATTGTTTGTTTTGTTTGTTTTTGGGATAGTTCATTTATGGCGCTTTTCCACTGTGTGGTACGACTCTGCTCAACACGGCTCAGTAAGGCTCGGCATGGTTTGCGTTTCCATTGTCAGTCTGCGTCCACACGAAGCCAAAGCTTTCCCTATACAACCTTTTTTTTTCATCGTCTCAAGAAATTTCTGTGTCCACACGAAACCACAAAACGATGTAGTATAAATGCCAGACCAGCATGTGGCACTGTCAGCCGCGCTGCCCCGATGCACTGTTGTCTTTCAATCCAAAGCGTAAATACACATAAAAAACGTATCCTTGTGACCAGCAAGATCGAATGACGTTTTATTAGCCTCTTCCTATTTCTTTTTCACTCGATGTTGTTTGTGAGGAGTGTAAGTTAATTTTACTCATATTGCAGCCGTGATTGCAGCGTAGGAAAGGCAATGGTGAGAGTAATAATTTAATGAAGATGTTTAATAGACATGGCTGTTGTTTGAAAGAGTAATTTATAAATACAAAAATGGATGAATATACTTCTGTTCTATCTAGGTTCAGAGCCCTCTTAACAACTACCTTGTTTTGGAAGGAAGAGGAAATGGAAGAGATGCTTTGGAAGTGTGAGTATGGCCTCATAACTGATAAGAGAGAGCACAGCTATTTAAACATTATTCCCCGGTTTGATAGACAAAGCTTAAGGCTAGTCCCAGACTAAAATGCATGTTCAAGCTGTCTTAACTGAAAATATCTTGTACAGTCAGACACATCTTAAAATAAGACAGTGCTATTGTCGTGTCTCAAGACACACCAGTAAAGTTCTAAAGGCATTTTTATAGAAGTTATTTAAATATCCTAATTTAACCAAGGCCTAGTCCTGGTTTAAGCTAAGCCCTCTCTGTGAAACCCTGTCTTTGTTTAAACATGGAATTTATACAAGAACGTAACAATTTCCTTGTTCACATCAGGCATGTACATACATCTAAAAATGTACACTTATGCCACCTCACAGCAAAACTCCAGAGCAGCTGTATGTCTTGTGGATTAACTGAGACCTGTTCTGAGGAGGATCACTTTATTGACTGGCACACTGCACAACTAATGTAAACCCTTAAAGGGGTCATCAGATGCTACATGCACTTTTCCTAATAATGTGTTAATTAGCAAATTTCACAATGAATGTGGCTAAAGTTTACAGTCCCTCAGAGAGCAGCTCGGAAGAGAGGTCAGCAGAGCTCATTAACATTTAAAGGAAAATGCTTCAAAACTGCGTGCTCTGAAAAGAGCTGTTTTAGACAGGGTAAAAAAAGGTGTTTTTTTTACACTAACATTGAGAAATTTTAACCAAACTATGTTAAAGTCTTTTCATTAAGACCCTAAAGAATGATATCAAATTGTGGAAAATGAGCATCCGATGACCCCTTTAAGTCAGATGCTCTTATAAATACTGTAACTACTCTTCACAGAAAAGCTTTCAACGACATCACCCAGATGATATTTCAAAGGCCAGCTCTTTTTACAGTAAACCAGGTATGTATAAGTGCCATAATTACAAGATTTCAACTTGGAAAAAGCATTCATGTCCTTGTAGAACTCATAATTACCGTCTGTAATCTGGGAATTTTCTGAGAGCCTCTACTTGTATCATGTGACTCTACCTGACTACTGCAGATTAATTTAAGCATTAATAGTGTACCCATAGAAACGCACAGTTCCTGGTCAAAGGACATGAACAGCTTCAAGTAGAACATGGTGTGAACGCAGCATATGATCTTGAGCATTTGACAACAGCATTATCTAACTAACTTGATAATGTCTTTATTGATCTATTTCTTCCTCTGTTAGGATGCAGCTGATTAAACAGACTCCAGTAAGAATTCTTAGTGTTGATCAAACAAGTCCACAGCTATACCCATCTAGAGTGGGAATCATCTTGGAAGAAAACTTTGTAAAGGTTGAACCGACCGATCTCAGGCCTTCTATGTCCATTTTAGACTGATTTATGCCCTGCACCTGGACTGTGTTTGAAAAGCACTTTATTTTTTATTCAGCAGGTAATGCTCAACCTCGGAATTAGCATCTTAAATTCATTACTGTCAATATTGTGAATAAAACATTTCTACAGTGCAGGGTCAGTAAGTTTTATTTTAAGTTGATTAAAAGTTTTGGATTTTGTGTTTTACAACAATCCTGGTAAAAAAAAAATTATCATGGTTTCCACAAAAATGTGAAGAATCACAACTGTTTTCAACATTAATAATAAGAAGAAATATTTCTTGAGCAGCAAATCAGTATATTAGAATGATTTCTGAAGGATCATGTGACACTGAAGACTGGTCACTGATGACTTTTGAACGGTAGTGTATAGAAAGAAAGACAAAATGGTAGCTTTTATTTCCACATATTTGTCTATCAAAATTATTTGTTAATGCAGCAAGGAGAACTTGGAAAAATAGGGGTGAGAAAGATACAAAAAAAAGAAAGGGAAAAAAAAAGCTTCCACATAACAAAAGAAAAACACTTAAAAAATAAAACTGAATTTGTGTAGTTTAACGTATTTAGAAAAACTACAGTTTATTAACAAATAATAAAAAATTCATAAGGTATTCATTACAAAAGTAAAATGATTTCACATATGCATGAGATGCACAAACAGCACTTTTTTTGTCGAATGACTGAAAAGAAACCGAGGAGCAATGACATCAAACATTAGCAAACACTTGACGTCTTTGTATTAAAACAGAGCTGATGAACATGAAAGAATGAGTCAAGACGTAAACTAGCATACAGCAAAATCACACGATAATACTTTTTGTTGTTGTTTTGTTTTGGTTGTTTTGTTTTGGTATTCCGGTCTAAAGAAATTCTAAAATGCAGGTTGTGAGCAAAGTCTTTAAAATTTCAAATAGTGATAAGCGCTACCATAGACCTCTGTATATTTAGCATTTTATTCATTGCGCTCTGTTGAAATGAAAAAACAAACATGTATAACGGGCGCTTAATCGAAAGACAAACAACTAAACATGACTCACAAAACTGCTCAGCAGTCATTAGTTGCGCATAACATGTTTGCATTTTGACCCTGGCACTGACCCCATTATTTGTTCCCCAGAGAAATATGAATATACACACAGATTTCATGAGCGAATGCTCATTTAACTTGGCAGGGTGATTAGCACGCCGGGCGGTGCGGGAGAGAGGGGATGTGTAAACACAGTTGGATCACCACACCCCCCTTCTTTCCTCTTCCCTTTACAGTCATCAGAGCCCAGCCTGTGGGCCCGGCCTGACCCCCTTCCATATATTAATCCCAAGGCTACTGTCCTGTCCACTGGGTGGTCATAGTGTATGACAATGCAGCGCACTGTCGAACCTCATATGCCAGGAATAACTCAGCCTTACAAAGCAAAATGTGTGTGCATGTGGGGGGTGGGGGGTGGTGGTAAAACAGAATTAGGCCACAGCTGTTTAGGACTGTAGGCAAAAAATTAGTCTCAATAAGTCAAAGAATATTACATCAAATAAAGGGCCGGCCGCGTGCTGCCCCACTTTGCTGCCGTATATATGCAGGATGCAGCAGTGCTGTTCTCACACCGCTTTGTGTGTTTGTTTGCACAGCAATGTTCTTTTTTTAATCGGTGAGCCTCTGTTTTTATGCTAATTGGAGAAAAGTGATATGTTGGGAGTTGGAATTAAGGGTAGATTAAAGAGTTAAATCCTATGCTAATGTATTGTGCTACATTACTCTGGTTAGGTTGCAATTTATTATATTAAGCATACTTATGTTTGCTTAGGCAAAGATATTAGGATAACTCCTACTGAACCTCAACTTCAAGACTATTTGTGCTATGGATATGAATGGTTCATCAAATCACGTGGCTTGTTGAGAAGAGAAAAATCTTCTCATACTATGATTATAGTGAAATTTTCGCATATCTTAGCATATTACTCACATAGACTTAAGGTTGTGAAATAGAGCAAACTGCGAAACAGAGTTAGCTGTAAAATTAGCGTCAACTAAAACTATATATTTTGACCAAAAAAAAAATAACAAACAAAAAAAAAAAAAAAAAAAAGTCAGCTTCTTTATTCTACTCCTTTTTACTTTTTGGTGGTAAAAAGTTAAAGCCACTGCAACAGCTACTTATTTTCTGCATATTTCTTTTTTAAGCATATTTAAAGGGATAGTTCAACCAAAAATAAAATATTCCCCATGATTTACTCACCCTCAAGCCATCGTAGGTGTATATGACTTTAGCTTCTTTCAGACTAATGCAGTCGGAGTTATATTATAAAATGCCCTGGCTCTTAAAAGCTTTATAATGGCAGTGAATGGAGGTGGAGATTTTGAAGCACAAAAAAATCATCCATCCATCATAAAAAGTGCTCTACACGGCTCTGGGGGTTAATAAGCAAATCGATGCATCTGTGTCAGAAAAATATCCGTATTTAAAACTTTATAAACCCTAATGTCTATCTTCATCGTACGTGTGTTCACAAAAGAGAGGCGTTCCAGTTGATGACGTAGGATGTCTAGCCATGAAATCTATGCGCATACTATGACGATGTTCAAATTTTCACCATATCATAGCGTACTTTTTAAAAAATATTTATTTTCAGCTTTAGCAAACACACTAATGCATTATTTACTACAGACACTATTTGCATTAAAAACTTAAGGTTTAAAGATAAAGAAAAAAAAAGTTTAAAGAACAAACTGTAAGTCAGTGCTAGCTACCGGTAGAATTAGTGCCAACTGGAAAACTAGGCTACATTTTGACTTAAACATGCTATACTAAAATCCACTCCAGCAATCTTAGCGTATGTTTACACAACAAAAATATACAAACAGAAATGTTTCACGCACAGATGACAATGCCTTAAAACAACTTAAAGGCTGTATTATTCATGCCAGGCCAGTAGTTGGCAATGTCACTTTGTAAAGAAACACTACACACCTGTACGTATTCCTATAGACTCAACACACAATAGGGTTACCCAGTAGGCTGTTGTTGTGTGAATGAATGGCCAAAATGCATAAAAAGTTTTACATTTTTAGTTGAAAACAGTGTCATGTAAACACCCCCCTTAAAAGGTTAGTTCACCCAAAAATTAAAATAAGCTTGTTTTACTCACCTCCGTGGCATTCTAGGTGTATATGACTCTTCTTCTTTCAGACAAATCCAATTGGAGTTATATAAAAAATTGTCTTTGATCTTTCAAGCTGTTTAATGCCACTCAGCGGGTGTTGCATTCATCAGTCCAAAAGAAGTTAAATAAAAAGTGCACATCCATAAAAAATGTGTCTCACTAGTAGGGGTGTGCAACAAAGCCAGTATTTGTATCTGTATTTGTATCTGTAACAATCACAAAAAAATGGAAATAGGCGGTGCTTGAACCGGAACTTTGTACAGTTGCTAAGACCGTTATGTCTATGGTTTTACAGCCTTCCTTTTTTTCCGTAGTTATAACTGAACAAATATGCAGTGTTTAACTAAAAAATATTTTTATGATTATAACTTTTATTTAAATACCTTCTTAACAGTCGAAGCCGATACCCTTGTATAGGCAGTGTTTCGAGATGTAGTGCAGTTGTGCTTGGGGGAACGCGAGTTAGAGTCCCATTTTGGGGACCTTTTGTGATCCGACAAATATTGAAATATCTTCTAATTAAAACAGTAAGGGTTCCTGTGCAGTTTAGAAACATGGAAATTGATTTAAGTAATTTACAAGTAGAGAGCTTTTCATGACAAATTATAAAGAAGCAAATATGTAGGCCTAGTAGAAAATGTATCTGGCTTGGTTTTTGAAAGACGCCCAGAGATGGCAACGCAGCTGTTTGATTGGTGATTGTGCAGTGCTTATTCTATTCGTTCATGTATCATATCGTAGCATATAAGGTTTAAATCATTGCCTTTTAAATATACACAAATAGTAGAACATGTATGATGTATTATTTTAGTTAGGGTGACCAAACGTGCCATTTTCCTAGGACACGTCCTGGCCAGGATTTATATATTGCCTAAAATATCCACGTTTAGGCTTTGTACACGTATGTACATGTATTTGCATCGCTTTGACCGTTCTCAGTAGATCCCATCTTCTCACGCACCACGATTGGTTGATTACGTACAATGTCTGCATGTTATTGGTCAACCGATCATTACCTTCATTAAGTATGAAAACAGGAAACCAAACTAAAACGTGGATATTTTAGGCAATATAGAAATCCTGGCCAGGACTTGTATTGGGAAAATGTCATGTTTGTTCACCCTAACTTTAGTTGATATTACTCTTGCCAGGCTCTGATTTCTTAGAGATGCAAAGAGAGGCAACAGCAGTTTGATATGCGCTCTTTTCATTCATCAAGTTTACATTCATTCACTTCACACACTCATTATTGCGTGACTTTAGGAGGTTTGTGTAAAATATCGCTCTGATCCCCTGGCTCACCTGTTACCTAGCAAACACCAGAGTGTTCCAGCCTCAGCTGAATATTCGGGCAGAATTATTCGTTATACGTTATTCATTTTGAAGACATTATCTGTGCCTTTCCGAATAAGGTATTCGGCTTCGGGCACACCCCTACTCACAAGGCTCTGGGGGGTGAACAAAGGCCTCCTGTGGCGAATCGATGTGTTTTTGTAAGAAAAATATCCATATTCAAAACGTAATAATCACACCTAGGATGCCTCTGGGTGAGTAAAACACAGCCTAATTTTCATTTTTGGGGGAACTAACACTTTAAGATCAAAAGTGTACTTTAATTTTGACCTGAATGCTACGGCATGCATACACAACAACGAACTGCGCTACTCACAAAAACTCCTGTAGTCTGCTTGTCTTTTGTAAGCCAATGTACCCTTATTCTTTTCACTCTTTAGTGGTAAAAAGTTACAGCCATTACAACAGCTACTCACTTTCTGTTCTACAATATGTTTTCTTAAGTCAGGCACTGATCAAACATAATGTCAACATCAGTTAGAATGACTAAGAGGAACTATCATGATATATATCCTTAGCGGCTTATAAACCAAACTGACATGACCACGGCAAAACAAGTTTATGTTGTCTGAACAGGAATTTCAGTAGGCTGCAGGCCTTATGGGACCTTTTAGAACGAAAAAACACATATGCCACTATTTACTCACCCTCATGTTGTTCTGAACCCTTTTTCTATTTGAGGAACAAACAAAAATTAAATTCATTCGCTGATAATTTTCCCATGTCATTCATGCTCATGTTAAATTCAATATTGCATGGAAGAGGGAAAGATTTTGGGCTTTCTTTACACAAATACAGTTTGTATGGCTTCAGAAGATACTTTCCAGCTGGAATGAACACTAAAAGTAGTAAAACACCAACAACTTTTGTTCTGTGTCACACAAATTATAAATATGGGGCAGATTATTAATTATTAAAGACTTATTTTTGCATGATTCCTTGTGCAATACTATGCTATGCAAAACACTTGTGCATGATTTGTTAACTAATAAATTGTGACGTTTGTATCACATGACTAGCTCAGTGTACGAGGTCGGTGAGTGACTCACAACCATCCAGAAAACAGCTCAAAGACTCACAGAAAGAAGGTAGAACAATGTGGCTGCTTCAGCGAATGTTTTTATCTCTCATGTGCCTTTGTTAAAGGGTTAGTTTACCCAAAAATGAAAATTAGCCCATGTTTTACTCACCCTCAAGGCATCCTTGGTGTTTTCAAATAAATGTATAAATAACGGTTCCTTAGACTCCTCTGTCCTCATTTTCTGTAGGTAGTGAGGAAAGGAAACGAGGATGCACAAAAAAGAAATGAGAAGCACCCAAAGTCTTTTAAGAACCGTTCACTAAAGTGATCTTTTCAGAACTGGAAACAAGTTTTGGAACCATCACTTTGAAAAATGTTGGTAACCAAAGAGTTGATGGCAACCATTGACTTCCAGAGTATGGAAAATATACTATGGAAACCAATGGCTGCCGCCAGCTGTTTGGTTACCAACATTCTTCAAAATATCTTCTTTCATGACAGAAAGTTATACATATAGTTTGCATATAAATGTGTCTTAGCAGTGTGTGGACACAACCACCTTACAATGATAAAAATCCATTCACTCCATTATTTATTACCAAAAACCTAAACAAACTCCATTATCAAGCCATTTACAGTAGATTTTCCCCGCCCTTGACTGCTGACTGACTGTCCTGTATTATCATATTTCCACCCTCAGACAATTGTACGTTGTCCACCATCTTCTCTGTGCTTGAGCAGCTGTAGTGGCAACAATGTCTCATAAGCAATTCAGGTGTTTTGTAGTTGGATCTAAAAGTGAACCTAAGAGTCTTCATTATTTCCCAAAATCAGAGCCACTGAGGACGCAGTGGATTAGTTTTGCTTTTGATGGTAATGCATCACCAAATACACAAAAACATAAGAGAGGGGTGGGGTGACCAGTAGCTCATTATCATTTAAAGAGACATGCACTGAAACAGCTCACTGTGAACAGAGCTGTTTTTGACCAGGTAAAAAGGGTGTGGATTTTAACCAAAGTAGTATTAACCAATGCTTCAGACATTTCATGAAGACCACAGAATCATACTAACTTGTGGAAAATGGGCATCCTATGTTCCATTTAAGTACATTTTATAGGAAAAAAATAGGAGTAAAACCTGTCAGTGTCACGTTATGTACAGGCCTCACGCCTTTGTGTTAAAATGTGAGCATGAGACGAGAACATGCTAGCAGTGATAAACGAATTGTCCTACGAAAGTTGTTTTCATGACACACCATTTTAGAAGTTCTCAAGGCAGGAGCATCCCTGCGCTCACTGACAGTACTGGGTAACCCAGTAACACAGTCTCTCATCCTTACTCAGATCTTTCTCACGCAAGAAAGCGAGAGAGGAAATGGCACGAGAGAGAAGAATGAAGAAAGAATAAGGACGCAAGAGCATCCCAGGAGGAAGACTTGCTTTCTCAGACCTCCACACCCCCGACTTCAGGCTAAAAATACTCTCTTCCTGTTCAGTGAGTTGGGCTTCCCCAAACCAGATAAATAATTTAAGCACCGCAAGTAGCGGGAGAGAAAGAGCCAGTGTCTCTCGTCTAACATTGGGGCCATGCTATCGTGCTTTGGCGCATAAGACGAGGCGATGTACGCCAGTTCAGATAGCCATCTCGACTTAATCACGCAGCCGCTGCTTCATTAACACTTCAAAGAAATGCAGAAAAAAGGAAACGGAGGCCATTTTATTAATTGGCCTCCTTTTCTGGAGTCAGTAATAAATCACTAAGGAATTAGATTGAAGGAGAAAGCAGTGAAAATGCATCAATGAGGGAATGTGTGTGCTGAATCCATATGTTTGTAGGATCACCAACACACCACTGCAATGTAAATATACTCCCTTGTTCAGACTCTCGGTGACTGACTATATGAAGTTCCTATACACAACACACTTCAAAGTACTGCACTGACATTATCTGACATCTGTTGGATCAGATGCAACTGACAGTATAGACATGACCAGTTAAGCTGGTTTTTCAGCATTATTACTCCCCTCTTCAGTGTCACATGATCCTTCAGAAATCATTGTAATATAACGATTTGCTGATTTCTATCAAAAGCAGAAAAACATTTCAAAATGAATTCAATGCAAATGATAACATTACTATTTATTAAAATACATAAATTAATATTTGAATAAATATGGAACTTATAGTTTAAAAAAAAAGTTACATTAACTTCTATATATTCTATTCTATTAAAACATATTTTGAGCTATAAAGATGTTCTCAACATTTTATGGTCCTTTAGGGTTTTATGGTGTTACACTGTCATGCCAACAGCAGTTGTAAAACTGGATATAACTTTACACGGACAAGGATAGAAAGCAATTGTTTTACATGTTAACATGCATATCGTTCACATATTGTTGCTGTACTATAGAGCAATATAGATTTATATTTTTAACAGTAACTGATCTGACCTCTTGTGAGCTCTGAGGGTGTTAACTGATTGTACATTCTTTTGTTGAACCCATCTATTCGCATTAATTTAACTTATTTAAAAAATAATAATTTAATAGTGGATTTTTTGGTGGAAAACTACATTACCCACGATTCTCTGCCGAAAAGTCCACCAATCAGAGAGTCGCGCATGAAAAATGCTCTAAAATAGATTTCTAGCCCCACCCATTCCCATGAAGCATTGCAAATGACGTAATCGAGTCAGTCTCCCTACACTCCAAAAATACTTAAATATAATATAATACTATAAATATATGCCTAATTTCAGTGCTGGGTAATAACTTATTAAATGTAATCTGTATTACATGTTCAAAAATTATGTACTCATAATTAGAGAATATTACATTTTAAAATGCTCATAATCAGATTACAGTTACTTTTTATGGATTACGTGATTACATTCACTCAAGGACAGTACATTATTCATAATTTATTGACTCTCCATAATTCTTTTTTCTCTTTATATTTTCCTTTCTTAAAGTCCTGTCATGCCATTTAGCTTGAACTATATTTACTAGGGATACACAATATTATCGGACCATAATCAGAATCGGCCGATAATATTTTTAAAATGTTAATATCGTCATCAGCCTGATATGAAAAAATATGCCAATATGTCTTGCCGATAAGAGGATTAACTCGCACGCGCTCAGGGTGTGCTGGTTTTTTTTTTTTTACTGAATTATGATTAGATTCACCTTTTTGGATCCTGCATTTAATTTGAGAATGCACATACAAGATCATGCGTTCAGTGTGTGATAGTGTCAACCTCACTAGGCATACAGTAGCAGCAGCGGCAGCCTCCCCCAGGTCCTAGTGCCCATCTGGTAAGCCATTTTATTTACAAAGAGGGGTGCTGCTGGCCTATCCAAATTTAAAAATAATTTGTTCATAATTTCTGCACATAAGGGACTTGGTGTTGTTTCCAAACAAAAGGAAATATATCGGCATTGGCTATCGGCCAAAATGAGATGAAAAATATCGGCATATTGGATATCGGCAAAAATCCAATATCGTGCATCCCTAATATTTACAAAATGTAATAAATTTACAAACCAATAATTGAAACTAATAATTATGCAAGTTACTAAACACTGTTGATTCTGAAAGTCAGGACAAAAGTATTTCAGACCTGGAAGACTGCGGGCATGTAATGTCATTGCTGCTTTGAATGTTTATTAATGTGTGTTCATGTAATGCAGGGATTCCCAAACATTTTTTTGTCAGCCAAACTGAATAAAATATTTACTTGAAATATCTCTGAGGGAATTAAAATTCCAATAAACAATTTGCATAGATACAGTTTTCTCATGTTGGTTAAAGGTCACTGAAATGCAGGTGAAATGAATAAAATATTTATATTTTTACTGTTCAAGTGTTTAAATTATTTTTATTTTTCATTTTAACGTTTGGTTCATGACTTGTAATGCTTTAGCACAATTTTTGTGTGTTTCAAAGGTGGACAAGCCCAGACAGACACCTGTCAACTATCTCTGTGTTTTTGTTTTGTCTAACACTCACCCTCATATACACAATACAAAAGACTCTGAAGATCATGTCTGTGTTGTCACTCTACGACCTGACACAACGGAGGGGCGTCTGGGGTTTCCTTGCCCTTGTTCACCTCTCATGAGGGTCCATTTCACAGGAAACCCTATTAAGATGCCCAACACTCACATGTTTGACCCCAAGCACTCAGTTCAAAGAACTCTGACACAAGACGACAGGGTGGAAGATCAAAGCTCTGTATTACGACAGGCGGCTCTGCAATCTGTTCCTCTCAGCTCCTCTTTTCAACACTCCAGAGTTTGTTTGTAGGTTTGAAAATGGCAAAACATTCATTAACTCCCTTACTCTATATCTATTCTCCCAGGTTTAGGACTTGCCCTGTAACGAAATGCAGCAGCAGATATCGATGTCGCAAGAAAAGGATGCAGATGTGCACATGCTTTCCTGCGCAGGAAACAAGGGGGTCAAACATCTGGACAGTATGGAACGCCTTGAGACTAGGTTTGTTCCACAACCATGATTGTAAATGTAACTTCGGGACATTATAAAGCAGTCGTCTTGCTTATCAAGTTATACTAAAACACATTAAAAATAAACACACCTCTTCTATAACGAATAATTTAAATTTCTGAAATTAAAAAAAAAATAATAATAATATCTTGACAGTTCATTAAAAAAATATGTGCCCCACACACACACAGATACATTCATGATAATCCAGTTGCATTACTGTCAATTAAAACTAAAAATATTAAAATCACATGGTGAACTGAAAAAAAATATAAAATAGAAATGACATATGATAAACTAAAAACTTTAAAAAAAGGAATGCGAAATGTTGCCTAAAATCACAATAAACAATAACTAATAAAAATGACTCAAATAAATTTAAAATGAAAACTGAAAGAAATGTTTATTTATATAATAATGTTACTTAGGAAAATATGTTTGGAAATATTTTATTAAATAATATGTACACTTAAGTGGATACAAAGTATAAGGAAATATTTATTTTACTGTTTATTTGACAGTCATGCCTCTTGATATTTTTGAGTTACTAAATGAAAACATTTGCTGAAAACATAAACATTAATAAAGGTCAACATGGAATCAATATGAACAAAGAAATTACATTTTTCAGAACACAGTACATGCGTTACAAGCTAGATTTAAAAAAATGTTCTGTGAATCAAAATATGGGTAAAAGCAAAAGAAAAGAACCTGTAAAAACAAAAGAGAAAATCACTTTTTTTTTAAGGTTTATCTTAATTCAATCTATTTCACACATGCACATCTATGGTTGCTGAGTGTGCAAAGCATGAAAAATCTACCTCAAAGGATATGCTACAGAATCGTTTGATAAAAGAAGCCCATTTTTTTCCAGGAACTAAAAAAATTGTAAAAAGGAAGAGAAGTTTATAGTAATTCCTCAGACTATTTCCCTTCCAGAGCTGCTGGGAGATTCACATCCATATAGCGTCTACACGCACATGTATCCCCCACCCCCATGTTACATAAAAGGCCTATTTAAGCTTCAAAAAAAGAGAGAGACACAGAACACTGCCACTACTGGCAGCCTGGCTCCATGACCTAGTTTCCCACTTATTCAGAGAGAGAGAGAGATGGTTGGTTGGGGGTGGGGGGGGATAAGTAGGAGGGGGGTCATGGTTCACTGCGGGCTCTCGGCGAAAGGACATACAATAAGCACTGACGAGTAATTTGACTGGGACAGGTGATGAGCTCAAGTCAGCAGGTTAAAAACTGAATTAATTATGTTTTCTAACATTATGATGAATGTGTTTGCTGTAACTCATTTGTTGTATTCCAAAACATATTGTGCTGTACTACATAGGCAGCTGATTCATTGATTACAGAAATCTGTAGGATAATGTCACATTTAACTGATTTTTATTCAGATTTAAAAATGAAATCAACTAATATCAACATTTAAAATGTTAGAAAAATAGCAAAAGTTGCAAGCTCATGGGTCCTTAACTCAAATTGATGATATGCATAACAACAAACTACTTGGCACAAGCTGAATGTTTCATATTGCATAGGCAGCTAATAAGCTTACTGCTTTACATTTAAATGGCTGGTTAGTATTCACTTGAGCAGTTCCTCTGAAACCCTCCACCTTCCACAGCTCCACCTGTATAGACCTGCTACGGGTTATTATATATGTTATTTGTGCAGAAGCAGTATGTCTTATATACTCACAGAGCCATATTGGTGTATGTATTGGCGGTACTTGCAATGCAGCAGCAGAAATAATCTACAACATCAGCAATAACCTGCAGCAGCAGCAATTCAGCAGCGTAGAAGATCTATTCTGCCAATAACAAATACATCAATATTGTCATTAGGGCTGGCCCGAATACTGTGGGTGTGTTGGTGCGGACCCAAGGGAGTGCAGTGTCACATTTTGGTGAAACTTTTAATAAACCACAGAACAGCGCGAGCTGGAAGCGACGAGCCTCACACGGGCAGGGCTTATATGCTTAGAGAACGGACACTGCACTAAATAAATTATTATTAGGCTGGGCTACTGTACATTTTTTTAAGACTGCCATATTCAAAAGTATTTTCCAAGCAAATTAAGTGCACGTTTTTATCATGTGTAAAATTACTGATTAACCTGCCAGATTAAAGCAGTTCTTTTTTTTTTTTTTTACTCCAACAATAAACTGTATGCGTACTACTTCTTTGTCTTGTCCTCACTCAATTTAAAGTGCTCCCACACAGTTGAGGTCTTCTGCATTTTTGTCTTCTCTTCCAGATGAACTGAATCATGACATTCACTCATGGGCGAAGCATATTCAAGGGCGAATGCCAGGTGTTTGAGAAAAAAAAAAGAATATTCGAATCTCAAAATTGAAAATCGAATGCCAACCCACTAATCGAATATCGAATAACTGAATATTCTCGTCCAGCCCTAATTGTCATATCTATTACCACGCTCATATCTTCCAAGAGTTGTCATTATAGAAATGTGCTTTCTCCAAATGGACCCGACAAGACCCAAATTCTTTAATCTTTTTATGGTCAGGTAAATAATAGTGCTGGGTTTTGACACAAATTTCACAAATCTATTTGATTCTGACTTACAAGCTTTTGATTCAATTCAATTCAATATTGGTTATTTTGGATATATATCATGTACAGTAAATGCCAAATTTTTGCGATTTATTAATAATTGGTATTATTATTATTATTATTATTATTATTATTGCGATTTATTGGATGGGAGGTGTGGTACAGTGATCTGTTCATTAACTGAAAACAGACTAGCCTAATCGATTCTTGGGATTCAAGAATCAATATTGTTTCGTAAAAATGAGAATTGATTAAAATCAAGAAATCTTTTTTTTTTTTTTTTTTTTTTTTTTACACAGCCCTAGTAAATATATTTATCCCAAAAGTTATGGGAAGTAATGAGGTTACAGTGATCATCACTGTGTAACGCGTAATTGGCATTTCAGCACTTCAGTGCATACTTAGGTTGCGTTAAGTGCATTTTTGAGAAACGCACATACAAAAAGGAAGAAATATTTTTAACCTCGCACACAGAAATCAGATATGAGATCCATCAGGAGAAAACACTAGCTTCATTACGCTGCATGTTCATGCAAGGCTTTTGTGTGTGTGTGTGTGTGTGTGTGTGTGTGTGTGTGTGTGTGTGTGTGTGTGTGTGTGTGTGTGTGTGTGTGTGAGACATATCAGGAC
This sequence comes from Cyprinus carpio, assembly GCF_018340385.1. Taxonomy (NCBI): domain Eukaryota; kingdom Metazoa; phylum Chordata; class Actinopteri; order Cypriniformes; family Cyprinidae; genus Cyprinus; species Cyprinus carpio. The sequence continues at coordinate 25,311,827 of NC_056604.1, forward strand.
ACAACTTTGTATAATGACATGGGTATGACACAGGTATTACAAGGAGAGGGTGACTTATGAGGACATAACCCATGTCCCCATTTTTCAAAAACCATACAGAAGTTACCGTACAGAGTTTTTTTGAGAAAGTAAAACTGCACAAAGTTTCCTGTAAGGGGTAGGGTTAGGTGTAGGGTTGGTGTAGGGCAATAGAATATACAGTTTGTACAGTATAAAAACCATTACGCCTATGGGATGTCCCGACTTTTCACAAAAACAAACGTGTGCGTCTGTGTGTGTGTGTTGAGAAGCCCTTCACTTCTGCTTCTGGACATGAGGTAAATAGCGTTGCAGACAACACTAGCAAATCTATGATTTATTAGGCTATTGATTTAATTTTTATTGAGCTATCATGTTTATTTTTCCAATCCACTGGTCACAACTGAAAGCCAAACTCAGAAATAACTTGTATGCATTAGACAGGCAATATAAAGTAATTATAAATATGTAAATAAATAAACGAAAGTAATGGACCAGCAACCAAATCAGTGTAGCAGGACACCGGGATTTTTCCTTACTGATTGCGGGGCTGCAGACTGTGCACAAGTCAATGCCATTTATGTTTGGGTCCAGTCAGGTTCGAAATATATAGATAAAAAAAAAAATCATTTAAACACATTATGTTTAGGTAAGAAGTTATTTGTCTCGAGTAGAGATTTTAGGACCTGAGAAGATCTCTAGTAGGACCACAATAGCTAGGGAGCCCAAAAATACACTACATACACACAGACATAACCACAGCAGTGCTCAACATGAAAAACAATGGCATTAGAAGACCTACGAGATTCAGAAAATGTATAATTTTGAACTAGGTAAGCCTGCAATTTAAGCTATTGATTTAGATGTAATTGAGATCTCGGTAGTGTTTTATTATGTGGGCACTTCAGAAGATCGTGCAGCATGAAAAGTGTGGAAACAGACATCACATGTGATTAATTATCTAATTAAAATAATTACATATTTTAAAAATGTATATATTTAAAGGAAGGAATTAATAAAATCTATCATTTCTGAGGATCACATTTGAGCTGCCTGTGATCTGCTTCTGGTTATTATTGATTGAAATGTACTTTTATATCAGATAGGATGCCATTACGCAGTATTGGGACCATAAACTGGTATTTCACCTAGAAAGCAGGCAAATAGATGTAAATCCATAATCAACGTTTCTAAGGAGCAAAACACTGTGCAAAATAAATTGCTTAAAAAAATAAATTCACAATCACTGACATTCCTGTCTGGATTAGATTAAAGTCTGCATGAAATTAAACATTCACCTTTTTATTAATCATATTTATATTTTTCTTTTCTTTTTTTTTGAGTTGCCAAACTTCTCTAATCATTTTGCATGCATATCGACTGCAAGCTCACATTCATTTTTAAGTATAACGCATACGTCTCAATTTAATCAACAAAACTGAGTCCCGTCCTGCATTTTGTTTCTTTTTCGATAATCAGTTACACTTGGATGTACGGCATAATACAGAAGAAAAACTGTTACTACTTCAGTTTCATCACAACTTTAAACTTCCCAGGCCCTGTTTCAGTGATCCAGTCATAAGTGGTCAGCTGAGATACATTACCATTTAAACCTGGTCTTAACATTTTAACATGAATGCACTGCATGAATATGATAAAACAAAGCCATAACACTGCACTCAAGCAATCAGGGAAAGGAAGGGAATGGAAAATATACAAATGGTAAAGGTGATCCTGATTGTAATCCATGTGTTTTGGCACACCATAACAAAGGAGAACTGGTCCTCAGCTGAGTCTGGTTTCTCACAAAGTTTTTTCTCCATTATTGTCGCCGATGGAGTTTGGGTTCCTTGCTACTGTAGATTTGGCTTGCTTATTTGGGGACAGTTAATATTTAGCAATATTATTGACTTGATTGCACAGAGGCTATGGATGAGAAGTGAACTGAGGATGATGACATCACTGTCAACTAATTTAGAAATGAAATGAACTCATTCCATAATTGATGGACTTTACAAAGTTATTAAACCAAACTCAATCAAAAATGAACTGATTTTAACTGAATAGTGACTGTTTACTGTTGTCTTTTTAGAGCTGCTTTACAACAAAATTGAATTTTGTTTGCATCACTGAATAATTATTTTAGTTTTAGTACTGTAAAGCTGGTTTTAAACAATCTGTATTGTATAAAGTGCTATATAAATAAAGGTGACTTGACTATAGCATTGTCGACTTGTGATCAGACTGACGAAAATGAATTTTAATAAGTGTAAAATGTGTGAAAAGAGTCTAAGAAGACACCCCGAGTTAATAAATTTAAAAAAAAAAAATAAAAAAAAAAAGAACAATTTAAAAATAAAACTTTAAAAATAAATGTAAAATAAATGTTGTGATTAGTTATCACTAGGGGTGTAACGGCACACGTATTTTCGAAAATTTTCAGTATGGGTCTTTCGGTTTGGTACGCTTGTGTACAGAACAAATCATTACATTTTTTTCAGGAAATTCAGACAATACAATACAATAGGCGCTCTTTGGCGTGACAGATCGCTGTATAAACACCTCAGATCTAACGGCAGCTAGGAGCAAGAGTAACCGCGATCATTCGTTCCTCTTTATTACTAGTTTTAACGCAAAAATAAACATGAATGAACATCTCATGTAATCGCTAAATCAGTGTTTCAACCATGGAAAGAGGTCATTAAAATCTGTAAACAAAATGTCACCTAGCATTTCATTTGGCAAGTCATCAGTGTCTACAGCTCGTTATTTGCTAGAGAAATTGATTCTAGAGAAGAACATTTTGAGAAATATTAGACTATATACTTCATTATATTTTACTTTACCTGTTAGTGATGTCTTAATTATTTAATGTATGTTTAAATAAATCTTTTATTAAACAAGTTATGACAGCCACTAAGTTATTGTATTTCAATATTAAATAGAAATTTTATAATTTAGAAGTTAATTAAAAAACTGCATTATGTGCAAGTTACATGTTTGAATACAAATGTTTAGTTTGTGTGTTGATTATTATAGTTAAAAATAAATAGTAACTGAATGGGCATGTTTAGGCTCTGTTAGTAACCTTATAGTAATGTAAAGGGGCTAGAGCAGAACCTGAGGTAGATTTTTATCCCTAAGAAAATTTTAATTGTAATTCAATTTATTTAAAGAAAAAGCTATTTGTACATTAAACCACTGTTTAATTTTATATATATATATATATATATATATATATATTATATATATATATATATATATATATATATATATATATATAGTTTTTTTTTCCTCCTGCTGTAAGAAACCTTACCCAACTTTGACGTCAAAACCGAAGTACGTACCAAACCGCCAAGTTTGTGTTCCGTTACACCCCTAAAATTCAAACTAGAAAAGTAATAATGTGTTGTTTCAACTTAAAAAAAATTGTTTGTGCTTGACATAAAATTGTAAGTTCACTTTCAAGTTCAATTTACTTTAGGAAAACTAGAAAAGCACAAAAACAGAATAATCGCTTAGTGTCCACTAGAGTTGCAGCAAACGTTATATTTAGTTTCAAGACATTTCCCCCAAAAATGTGACTGATTCCCATTTTAGAGTTTTCTTGTGTTTGTTTATAAACTTGCACAAATCAGACCATATTACAGCATGTGCCGGTTTGGGCTGGTCTCATTGAGCTAAAGGTAATAGCTGAGTTTAAAACAGTTTGAAACGAGTCTGTCACTCGAGAGACAGCTGCAGGATGCGGTTAGGGGGCCCCAAGTTCCTTGTGTGTGTCTGTGTGTTGGGGGTGGGGAACATGTCAGGGATCATGAAGTTTCTGAGCAGTACACACAAGCACTGAAGGATTTTAGGCTACGTTTACATGACGACGATGTAGTCAAAAATGGAAAAGTATTTCCCTTGTTTCACATTTTCAAAACGATTCACGTTTACACATATCAGCGAAAATGGCCAAAAATGCTCTATTACGTATGCCGGGCCAGTAGTTGGTGCTGTCACCTTGTTAGTAAACAGTACCTGTAGGGAAGTGACGATTATATGTTGTATATGATGTGTTTCAACTGGCAAACCTTTTCCCATTTTTGGCTGAAAATGTTGTCGTGTAAACGGCCCCTTAGTAGACAAACTGATGACAAATGCATGTTTGCCAGAGCAAAGGCTTGACCAACAGGTCTTTCGATGAACTGGTTGAAATCACAGAAAGTTAGCCATACCTATATGATTGCATTAAAAAATATTTTTTTGTTAGTTACACCAATAACAGGTTATGAGTATGCGTGTGGAATGTTAGTGAGTTATTTTACTAAAAAAAAAAAAACAGTCTTTTGAAACTTTATATTGTCACAGTATCATAAGTGGCAGTTTACATAACGGAGGAGACTATCTTTAAATCCACTCAATCAACACCCAAAGATCTTTCAAAGAGTGACTGAAGGGCTGCAAACTAGTACAACTTTAATGTCATTAAACATGCTGTTAAAAACCAAGCAGACAGTAATTCTGCGAATGCGGAGTGTGTGAAATGTGAAGGGCTGTAGTTAAACCCCTCCAAAAGATGGTATTTCCTTGTTTAAGTCAGTTTTAGATATGTGATTTTTTTAAGAATTTCATGCTTGTAAATAACTACAAGGTGAGCAAATGATTCATGCTCTCACAAAATCTGAGCCTGCTGGATTTCTGCAGATCACCAATCCCTATTCATTTATGTGCTTTACTGATCATTATTGCATTGTGACCTAGAATAAATGTCTTTCAGCTACTCTCTCTCTACTCCCTTAACAGAATTTCTCAGAATATACAATGCCACTGAATGCATAATAAGTTAACTATTAAATTTTATACTGCTCAGCAGGTACATATTAAATTCAATTTCAACATTGATGATCTTGAGAAATGTTTCTTGAGCAGTAAATCAGCATATTAGAATGATTTCTGAAGCATTACATGACACTGAAGACTGGAGTAAGGATGCTGAAAAATCAGCTTTGCATCACAGAAATGTTTTTAAATATATAATTAAATAGAAACCTGTTATTTTAAATTGCAATTTTTATGTTTTTTTAATAAAATTAATCCAACCTTGGTGAGCATTTAAATTTTTTTTTTAATGTTCCTTTGTTTAATGTTTGTTCACAAAACAGTCTGACACACATTCCTTTGACTTCTCTATTAACGTTTGTGCCTTATCCAGTCCATTGCCAAGACCTGGAAACAGTCCTGGAGCATTCATCTTAAAGTGGAGTTTAGCTGCCAGTAATAATGGAAGATGGGAATTTTGACAGTCTGATTTATGACACTTCACTACGGCAACAGAAAGACTTTCCTTGAGTCCCAAAATCAATATTTAGACAAAGTTTATTTGATCTCATCAGGTTTATAACTATAACCACAAGATCAAATCTGTCTAACATTACAAGATCTAGATGATCAGTGAATGAAATCATTAGTGCTAATTACAGCCATAAAGCCATTTTGACAAATGGCTCAAAACATAAACAAAATAAAAGATTTTTGGGTGGAGATCTTAGAACATTTGTCTAGCAATTAACTGCAATGACTATAGTTATCAATATATTGTTAAATCAATATATGGGTATAACACATACCTGGGCTCAATTCTAAGCGTGCCTTACTTTTGATTGAAGTTTAGATAAGCAGGATAAGTTTGACAGCTGAGATAATTTAAGCTCAAATAACAAATTTGTCAAGTTCCATATCTGAAAGTATATAAATAAATGGAAGCTGGGTAAATAATTTTTTTTTTCTCTTAGTTGTGTAAAGGATACAAAATTGTTATCAGTGTATAGCTGACCATTCTTAACTCTTTTTTATTCACTCTGATTAAACATGTAGTTTTTGATTTATCAGAGGATCAGGAAAATGTGATGTGTTTCCCTTACAATCCCTATAAATGTAGATCATTCATACAAAGAGAGAAAAAATATGCTCTGTGTTAAATGTGGAATTACTGTTAGGATATATGTTTCTTTGTGTTGATGGGATAATAGTGCCAGAGAACAATCTGTGTTCGCTTTACGTGCTTCTCTGCTCACATCACATTCCACCGAAACCGTCCCATTGTCTATCCATGTAATAACAAACAAAGCGTCCACGATTCACAGATGTGTATGACTCTGTGACACTATAAACTACTCAAGATCATAGCATTTCAACAAAGTGTTTTATTCTTCCCCTGAAATCACTCAGTTTTGTCTGTTATATGTCTACCTTCAGCATTCCAACAAATCACAGTTGTTGCTTTTGTTATTTTTTCCTTATTCGAACTTCAATAGAAACCGTACTTGGCCAAACAGTTCAGGAATTTTCAATTTTTAAAAAAAACTTTATCTTGTCTAAATTTTTAGCACATTTATTTTGTGAATTAGCCTATTTCAAATATTACAGCTCAATTAAACTTTACTAATATCCAATAAATAAACAACAAAAGTGTGAATTTGGGGCTATTTAGTCTAGATAAACTCTAAACTGTTTAGAAATCAAAAACAAACTCTTTAAATGTAGGAAATTAAGCTCATAGACAACACAAGCTCAAACGCTAACAGAATAATAATTCACTCTTTGGTAGATCACCTTTTTTATTAACTATTTTATTTTATTTTATTTTTCACAGGAATTTGTGGTGGTTCTCTCTTGTATATTGCCACAGGCGAACACATGCATAATTCTTTTATATATTAAAATTAACACTTTATTATTAATGAATACTTTAAATTCATTCAGCAAGTAAGCAATAACTTGATCAAAATGAACAGTAAATGCATTTAGAATGTTACTAAAGATTTCTATTTCAAAATAAACATTTGAATAAAATAGCGTTTCAAATAAATGTATAGCTTTGTTTTTATTTTTTAATTCTGTACATTTCCAGAGTTGCAAACACTACTAATAAATCACTGCATATACTCCTAAACAATGCAGCCAGCACAGCTGATCTGACTCCATGACTCTTGTCCAATAATGGCGTAATAAAATTTCAATCGTACACCGTTTTAGTTATGACATCATTCGTGGCTTGCCAAGTCTCCAGTCGATTGTGCTGACACCGTAATGAGCGGCAGGGCCCGTGAATCTCTGCAGGACTCTGCTTGGTGACAGAGTCGAGTAAAAATGTGCTCTAAGGAGAGGGTTTTCCCTGAAATAATCCAGCTCACTGCAGGCAGGGTTCAGCGCTCGACATGTGTCTCTCATTCCCGCCCAAGCCGCCACTGCTGCCAAAATCTAAAACCCAAGCAATAAGTGAGCAGAAAGAACCGGCTAAAGCACATCTAGCCTGGCTGGGGGAGACAAGTTCTGTAGCATGACTTTCACTGATAAAATTGTCTGAAGTGAGAGAGCACACGGCCAATCTATAGCAGCAAGAGTCCAAACACTTCAGATATGATAACCATTCAAAGCTTCAAAGGCCACAGGGCCACAAAAACATAACAAAACTCGTCCCCATCCAAATATGAAAGCTTGGAATGACTTTGTGTTTTGCACAGAGCCTCTTAAACATTAGCCCTCATTGAGTTGGGGCGTAACAGGAAGAGGCCAATCACTTTTAGAGTGTGTTTTAGGATCAATGGGTTCATTTGGGGGGAATTCGAGTCCCTTCCCCCTCCCTCAATCTTTACTCTTGACTAACTCTTATGTTTAGTAAAAAATAAAGGAACTCATCTTTATCCCCACTTCTAGTGGGTGTGTTAGTATGTGTAGTTAGCAGACTTGGGTGTAGGATTTGTTTTGTTGAGCGACGCTCTAATTGAAGGGGAATGGAATGGGAATTTGACTGATGGGAAGTCTGCAAAGGTTGAACCGGAGAAAGCGCTTCCCTGTTATTGTTTGTCTACTTTGGGTTTCAGATGGAGAGATGTTTACCAACCCACTTTCGTTCCAACCAGAAACAAACCACAACCTGAACACTGGATAAGGCCAGGTTCTAAATACTTGTGCGATTGTTTTTTCAGGGGATTCTGGATATCTCTTTTTAACACTCAATAAACCAGAAAATACTTATATAGCTGTTTCCATCCAAAGATGGCAATTTAACTTATGCTCAAAAAATTGGAATATCAAATAAAACATTTTCAAATAAAGCACCGTTTCTATCCAGTGAGTTGAAAAGAATAAAACTGTAACTTCCTTATAAACCTAAGAAAACTGGATTACTAAGAAAATGGAAGCTGCTGTGGGTCTTTATTTGTAAAAAATAGAATAAAAATAAAAATACATTTCTTGCACGTACTGTAAGTGTGTGCAGACAAAATGCACATCGACTCGTTTACCCAGTTATCCAGTCACACCATCTGTTGAGGAAATTCATGCTTTTTTTGTACATCAAGGAAATTATTTGGCAAATGGTTTTCCACCGTATTTAATGCATTTCACTGTTTTTTTAATTGCTCATTTTTTAGAATGTATATCTTGGCATTTCCTTCCAGTTCCTTTTTTTATTTTTTATTTTTATGTGATATTTTAAAAGCCACATAGAAATCTTTTAAACAAAAAAACATATAAACAAAAAAAAACATGTTATAAAATATCTTATTAAAATCTTAAAATTATGTATACTGTAAAACATGTTTTTTTTTTTTTTTAAAGCAATTTCTGAGTGAAAATTATTTTTTCACACATCAAAATTTCATGTTTAATTCAGTCTGTTACTTGCCATTTCTTTGTAATTGTAAAAATTACTAGCAATTTCTGAGTGAAAATTATTTTTTCACACAATTTCAGTGTATGAACAAACTCCTCTGTAAAAACTATAGATAGGAAAACAACTGGTGAAAGTTTGGTGTATGTAAGAGCTACTGAAGCAAAGATTTCTGTCTCAGTGTGTGCAAAAACACATCTGTTTGCATCTGTAGATTTTATTTAAGGTACATATCTTTAAAGTTTAAAAACTAAACATTTATTCAAATCCATGATGTATAAAATACAATTTCACAAATGTTTTTGTAATAAAAAGCATGCAACACTTCATTTCATCATGTGAATATTTCTGATCTGAGACAAAGGCCGAGCAGAGATTACTTCACTCTGGCTGCACATGTGGCCAGCACTGCCCCAGACGACCCAGATGTTGTTTTTAATGTGTTCGTGGAGAGAGAGAACACTAAGCCTAGTATGGCAGCTCCAAACGCCTTTGTTCTCACCAATGCTGAATTATATTTCTAAACTACAGTACCCCTAATGCAGTGCAGAGCTGGCAGTCTTAGGGCTGGGTAGTTTTCCCTTTTGTTTATAAATAAATTGTATTGTTCTGCCATGGTTTTATTTATTTATCACTGCAAAAGTAACGGAATGCGAGTGCTACGGTCAAACGTGTACGTCAAATGCATGTTTACAAAGAAAAAACAATGGAAAGAATGCAGTGGAATGCAAAAACGTGTCAAAAACTAGTACTGTATGTTTGATGTTTTCATGCTAGTGACAGGCTGAAAGCTCCTGTTATTTTCTTTGGGGTTTTATGTTTGTTTTTTAAACATTTACTGTTTAATAATTGCCAACTACTTGTGATGTACTTTGTCATTTTGAATTTAAATTGTTTTTTAAGTTAAGCTCTAAAGCAAAATGTCTACATTTTGGCCAAGAAATATTTAGAATTTTTCTTATTTTATTTAATTTCTGAACATATAGGATATGTGAAAGTGATAGAGTTTATTTGCAAAAACAGATTACTCTGGGGGTTTTTTGTGTCTTTGTTTTTTATAAAATATTGCATTTTTTGTTATGTGATCATGTTTTTTATTTTGTTCTATTGTGTTAGCTGTATTTTTTATTTTATTTTTAACTCACAATAAAATAACCCAACTGCAGTTTGATTGAGATTAATTGGAATGCACAATGAAAAACATGATTTTTAAAATTGTTAACGGAGTTATCTGTTGTTGTTGTTTTTTTTTTTGCAAATTAACTCTTCATGTTTAAGACAAGATGGTGCAATATTTGCCTTCATATTTCATTTATCTTTTCTACAAAGATTTTTAACTAGTCATTTACACCACTTTAACTGTTAACTAGGTTAACAAAATATGTTATTCTTGAATCTAGATTAATTTGATCTCAACCGATTAATTAGAATAAGTTATTGCTGCACCACCTCATTAACAACACTTGACATCATTAACAACAGTTCTATTTTTGTTAGACCAACATAGTTTAAGTGGCAGATGTGCAACAAAGTCACAACGGTTTCAGGAAGCTGTTTAGCTAATTCATTTCTCAAACAATGCATCATCCAAGACTACAGCTACATTAATCAGCATACATTTGAAAACTCTCTCTGTCCACACTAGCGTTTTCCAAAGCTTTCTAATCCACACTGAAACTTCTGAAAATTTTAAATTCACCTTATAAAACGGATAGTTCTGGTCCTTGATTCTGATTGGTTGAGCCGCATTCGAAGGTGTTGTAAATTACACTACAAACTTACACCTTTGGTAACACCAACTGTTTTTATTTATATCATTACACTTTATTTGCTCTGTTTTATTCTGTGAAACCTTACTACATATATGGAATAACCATTTTATAAAAGCAATAAGCCCCGTGAACCATGGTTTCTTGGGGCTTATTGCTTTATTACTGTGCATTTATAAAACCTGAGATGATACAGATGGAACATATATAATCTTCTGGCAGGATCATTTTATTTAGCAAAATATCTCACCATGCATCAAGGTTGCACACAATCACCATCTTATGTATGGTCTGAATGCTACTACCCTCATGTTTTGCCACAGGACAGCAATTGCGAATACATTTTCTGACATCTTTACAGGACTGATATGAACTTTACAGGATATTGTGCCGTTGCTCTGCGGGTGTCCCGAGTTCGTTTCCCGATTCGAGGACCTTTCCCGATCCCTCTTCCCTCTCTTTCCCACTTTACTTCCTGTCTCCTCTACACTGTCCTATTATAAAGTAAAAAGCGTACAGAACAATAATGGTATATATGCAGATATCTATTCATACAGTATGTGTCACATGACTAAGCATGCATCATTTTCAAATACCTCATAGTCAATTTTCACAGTCCACACTACAATGTGAACATAATTACACCAAAATAAAAAATCGACCAGCACTTCAACATTTCTTCGATACTGGGTTCAAAATTGTCATTTTTGAGTGAACTATTCAATGAACCTCAATGCAAGATATCTGTTCCTCACATGAGACTAAGAACTTACAGGACAGGAGGTTCAAGACCAAGCTTTTAAAGCCTCCAGCCAAGTCACATATCACACAATGGTATAGAAAGGATTCAGTGTAACACTTCAAAATGTCCTCTTTTGTGTCACTTACAGTTTAAACAACATGAGGGTGATTAAATAATGACAGAACGGTCATTTTTAGGTGAACTATCCCTTTAAAGAAAGGAAAATCATGCTAAATATCGTGACACTTCGCAGCTCTCACGTCCATCCTCATAGAACAGAAATTGGGCTTTTTAGTATGTTAGCAAATTCCACATTTCATCACCCAAATCAGCAGCTGATTCCAACCCTGCTTTGCGTACACAACTACAGCTAGGTTTACATTCAATTAACATGTCTGCGTTGCAACTCCCTGTGCCAGGAAGCACGGGGGAGGAAGCATATCTGAGCGAAGATCTAATGCTCTGCTAAGTGAAGCTGAAGCAGGATAAGGCCAACGCTCAGAGAGCAAAGCGGCAGAAATGGGCCTAGAAATCTCCTCACATCAGCCTCAGTCGGATGTGACAATCAGAGGATACTAATGAGATGATTTTACGGTTCGGCTGCCCCCGCCCCTCGGCCCTGCTCATCCACACTCATGCTCTGTTTACGCTGGGGGCATCAGGGTGCCATCTTGGGCACAACTCACATCTATTCCATCTGACTGCTCCCTGTGCCACACAATCATGCATATGGACATGCATTTGGATGCAAAGGCGTGGCGAGAATGCTCACATCTCAACAGAGGCCTGCTTTTCTGCGGACCAGAAAGGAGAGAAGAGGAACAAGAGGAGGAAAAGGAGTTATATGGCCGTGGGCAAGACGTTATCAGATAAGAATGAAAGCATTTGGTTCCGGTCCCAGCGTGGCTTTGTCGTCATCATCGAGCAGGATGGATGGAACAGAATAAAGCGTGATGGCGCTTCGCATCACCTCGGAGATACGACTGCGGCCTTATCTGTAACATCTGAACAGCAACAGGAAACAATAGCAGACTATAAAACCAGGCTGAGGGAGAAAGACCAACTTAACATGTAGGGAGGGGGACATTTCAAAGTCTTTGAGTAGCGAAGTACCTATTTATGGCTGATACGAAAACTGAAAATTATTTTTACCACAGCTGATAACAGATATGATGGACGATTTTCTAATTTGCAGTTTTAATATTGAGACAGTGCTTTATTGTCGCAAGTTCTGACAAAAATTTCAGTCCATTTTACTAAAATTGCAATCACTATAGTCAACAGCAACCATATTTTATTGTATTTTATTGTATTTAATTGTAAACTTTTCATTCATTTAAAAGTATTAATTTATATAAAAGTATATTTATTTATATATATAAACAAAACTGTCATTATATGCCATTACATACACAAAATTAGCAAATATTGTATATGAAAAAGTAAATAGACTGGGGTCAAAGCAAAAAAAAAAAAAAAAAAAAATCCTGAGCCTGAACTGTTTTCCGGGGTTAGTGGGATGCGGGGACGGACACATACACAGGGTTATTTGGCAAACAAAACAAGAAAAAGATTTTCCTTGAAACTAACTAGTAACGTATCTGCCATTGCCATTAGCCCTTGACAGGCTCAGACTACAGATTATGGTGGGATATTTGAAACAGCAATAACAAGAAAGGTTACTCACTACAATATGGCGCAAACACATGTAACATTTAGGATGCATTTGATATCAAGTTTTGCTGGTTAGCTTTGTCCTTGACAGTGTACAAGATGACCTACCATCTAAAACATGAAATTTCTGAAATTGTTTTGTTCAAAAGAAATAATGGTAAATTAAATTGCAGTTCAGTTCAATTAACAACAACAAAAACATTACAATGGTCCAAGAACTGGTAACCTATACTGCAAAATAAAATTCCAGGACTTGCAATAATTTTTGGTTTTCAAGAACTAAAATCAGATCTCACTTATCAATCAATATTGTTATTAGCTTTCAAATTCTAATAAATGAACTAATAAAACAAAATGGTACAAATAAAGTGCGGCACATGCAAAAAATGCAATGACTGTGACAGCTTTACCATTTGAAAGGATACCATGGCAAAGTTATCGCTTTCCTTATTCAAACTGATTTTTTTTTTCATGAATATATGATTTGACCTGAAGGATAAAAGCTATATCATACACTTGGCAAATTATGAGCTTTATCGTGCTCATAGACACTAGGGGTTTGACAATACACTTAGCTCACAAGGTGAGACAAAATGCAGATACTTGGTTCACTAGAACGAGACAATATTTTAATACTTTAAGAACTGTTCAAATGGCAAAATATTTGTCGTTTAATCACAAACAAGTAAAATATTGCAGTTGTATTTTGAAATGTTTAACTAATCTAGTGCTTAACTAATGATTATTTTGCTAATCAAGTAATCTACTGATTATTTTGATAAGTGAGTCATCTGATATTTTTAGTAATACAAATAGAACTAAGTGGAAAAATGGGCTTTAATATGACTATATTTACATATAAAGTAACGATGAAGCAATAATAATTGGCCTCAAATAAAGTATCAATACCAAGTACATGGTTTTATTGAACTACACTGTTAAATACATAATGTAATCTGCCTATATTTATAACAAATACCTGAAGAGAGCCCCAACGGCCTAGTGATGTTTCATTCGATTCAATGACGTTTAAACCCATTTAATTTTAATATTTGGCCACATGTAAGAAACTTTTATTTCGAAATAGTGATGTACAATAAATCGCATATTTAGAAATATGTTGATGTATTCTCCTGTGTTGGCATAGGTTTAAATGATTTACGTTACAAAACAAGTGAGTTTTCATAGTTTTTGAGTTTTCATATCGTTCTTATGGAGATGACGTGATTACGCTAATCTGTTTACAAAGCTCTGCTGCTTTTTTAAATAGCTTTTCTATGTAAATATGACGTTAGATGGAAATCTTTGACCTTTTTTTAATGTGTCATGCTCGAGACCCAGGCTTCTTTTCCATTCATTAGGACTGCGACTCAGCAACTGGATATTATTATGTGCATCTCATGTTCTGATTGGCTAGGAATGTCAGTTTGGTTGAGAGTAAAAGCTGTGTTCCTCTCATACATTGGTAGGCAAACTTTGATTTAGTCGAGTTGTTTTTGCATCAAACACAATGTGATTTTCGGCAATTGAGATCTGACAGCAACAGTGCATTTTTCCGCTTGGGCGAGCGCTTCGTGGACACCTTACCCCACGCATGAAATCAACTACAGGCCAGTAAACCAATGAGAACGCGCTACAATTCTGATGAGTCACAGCAATAGAGTGGAGGCGCCAAAGCTGCGGAGAATCCACTCACCTGGAAGCTTTCGTAACTGACGTAGATTTACAGAAAATTACTGCCGTTTGGCAAATAAATCATTTTACGTACTTATTCCTAACTCTTTAAGCTTTAAGTTACATTTCAAATGACAAGGGATCAACTTATAATCATGTTTGTATGAATTATTCTGTGAACTTATTCTCTCAAATGGCCTGGGTATGCAGAGTTTTCACAGCTTATATGGATGGAACGCCACTGATGTATTTATATATACACATGATGGTTTTATGTGAGCTAATTAACTTACTTTTTATAAACCGCATTTTAAAAATTATTGTCATGTTCCTTTTCATCTCATATTTATAACTGTCAACAAAAAGCCAATCATCAGAAAACACTCTACTGACAAAATTATGCTTTAATTAAAATCAAAACTTGAACCATTTAATTTACCAACAGAAAAGACGGAAAACTAAATAAAAGACTAGAGAACATTTTGGGTTGTTTTAAAGCAATTCTGAAGACAGGCCATATTTGTCCTCCATTTTGTAACAATAACAATAACAAAACAGGTTTTTCTGTGTGTTATTTCTGTATTTGTTCTTTTGCATTAAACACAGCACTGAAAGAAGCTGGCAACCAACATCCCTGCTTCCTAAACCTCACTACTTGACACTTTTATTGAGGCAAAGTAGCCACACAAGATTTGCAACTCTGACTATTCTTGTCCGCAGCAGCTAAATTGTTTCTCTCTCTCTCTCGCTCGCTTTCTCGCTCTCGCTCACAATGATTAGTGTTAGGACTGACAGAGTGCAGCAGTCCTGCCCTACCCCGGCCAGAACAGTAGTCTGGAATACTGAGAGATTCTTCTTTCAGCAACCTAAAAAGCAGCCAATCGCAGCACTCTAGCCCTGGGGCTGGCCTCAGCCAGCCAATAGGAGGAGCTTCTTTCTGTCACCTGACAGAATGTGCCCCTGTCCATCAACCGAGTCATATATAGCCCGTTCCAGCAGCCTGAGACAAGGCTGTGAGTGTGTGTGGGACCGGCTGAGGACTCTGTGTACCTACAGTTTGCTTTGTAACTGACTGCGTGTGCTTGCGTGTGGGTTCGGGAGCAAATGCAGGGGGGGCGAACGAGTGTGAGAGAGGGAGAGAAAGATGAGAGAGGGAAAAAAATGTACGGAGGAAAGCCTGATTATTCTGGAAGTTTACTCATATTGCACTCAAGAAGGGACTTAAGATTTTGGAAGCTACTTTTTGATAGGAAAAAAAAATTTTTGGTCACTAAAATCGTTATTCTCAAAACAGCAAGTGGGCTCTGGTGACCTTACAGTGAGGGGTAAGTACTTTAATCTCATTTCACTTCCTAACCTCTTCTTTTTTCTAATTTATATCCCTTTGTTGTGGCTCAAAAGTCATTTTGAGTGTGACGCGGTGGTGTGCCATGCGCTTTCACTCTGCCAGAGTTAATTCAGTGCATTCCGCCGTTATGTGCTTGTTTGCTTTTCTGTTATCTGAGTTCTGAATGAGGGCTTATGCTTTTCACACGCAAAGCTCCCGGGCCAGACCGCGTCCAGACAGCCGTCTAAGAGACAAACCGTGATGATCCCTATTAGTTCCACTATCCCCGCTACTCATACTACTGGGACAGACATGAGAAAGGGTTGTGAATGAGCTGGGTGGCAGGTTTCGTGGCCTTGTCCTAGTTGGAGAGTTTCTCCATCCGGTCCACTGTGGGACGGTGCGATGTCGCCGAAAGTGTTCAGAAGTGAGGAGGTGTCTGTGGTGGGGGGGTTAAATGCAGACAGTGAGACAAAAGCATCAGACCCCCTCCAGACAGACTAGGCCGAGCTTCATCGAGGCCTGGAGCTGTTTGGGGTCAGCCCGTTGCTGGGAGAGTAAGAAAGATGGGGTGAGCGATGGGGCCCCTAAGGGTTAGAGGTTGCCAGACTCTTGCTCTCGAAATACGAAAAGGAGCAAAGAGTTTGATGCTGCATGAAGCTGGATTTTCACTGTTTTGGTTTGTGCTGGGGTGTGATCAGCAGACTTGTACAAGGCAAAAAAAAAAAAAAGAGTGCAGTGAGTTCACTTTAACTGCTAAAACAAGAGGGAGGGAAAAGGTCTGTAATTATGACAAGGAGCCTGTGTTTTTTCTTTGTGCGTGCGAGTGTGTGTACGTGTGGGTGGGGGTCACAAGGGTAGGAATGTATTGAGTGACAGCAAATGCTGTCTGCCTATTTTTCCAATGCTTTTGTCCAAAGGTCTTAATCCACAGAGACAAGAAGGCGCGTTATTGAGTCCTCAAAGCATCACTAAATAGTTAAACGAGCCGATGGTTGAAAATATTTATTCCTGGATAATCAAACAAACCAGCAACACCAGCGTGATTCTAATCTTCAGAGGAACTAGTCTGACGCAATAAAACGTGTTTATGTCCAAGAATGTCCTGCTCAGGATACAGACAGTGTTTATGGCAGACACTGTGAATTACCCAACATGTAGAGTCTTGTTCAGTTGTACCAATACAGGCAGGAACACAAACACACTCACACAACCTTTCCCCCCACCTTCACTCACAGAACATTTGACTGATCTGCCACGAAAAATCCTGTCAAAGATCATATCACTGCTTGACGTTCCCCCATTCTGCCTTTGAATTAAGAAGAGACAAGTCCTACACTTGGGAAAAAAAGGATTCACAGTCTCCAGCCAGCCAATACAAAGCTCCACACGCACACGCACTCTGTGCGCAAGATTATCAGACAGCTCTGAGTCTGGGGGGATGGGACGTCGGGGCGGGAGAGTGTGGGACAGGATATGGAAGTCTTTGATGCGATTGTAAGGTGGAGAGGAAGAGTGCCCTAATCAGACCCACCGACCAAGGGCTCACACGGCAGACCCCGAGCAACATGCTGTAAAACCTGTCTGAGTAACATGTACTCACATAAAAAAACGCTTCCTCTGATCATCCGTTTTCATTCTCAATCTAATACAGCGGCCTAATCCATCGGCGGGAATCCTGTTCGCCCCCCTTACCCCTGCTCTGATTACACACCAGACAGGAGAGAATAGGTCAGCCTATTGTGATTTAGCCGGACCTGCAGATTACGGCGCCCCTCCATCACAGATGTGCTGCTGCGGTTTAGCATGACGGTTGTGTTGCACATCTGTTCGCCGTTCCTCTGCTCTCTCCCAACAGATCGAACTGAGAAAAACGCATGTTCAGAGAAATGACACGCTGTAAATATCGCGTCAGTCTTTCAAGTGTCGCGTTGTTACGACACTGTGGAGGTGAAATTACGAGTTCACCATCATCTATGCACTGTTTCAGCGGCCGTTTGAGGTGTAAGTCGTACAATCCTTCAGTAGTTTATGGTCTTCTCACAGCCAGAGCCTACATGAGTGTGTGAAGTCGTAAAGAAATACCTTTTTGCCCTGTCTGAAGTTAAGAAGAAATAGTGGGTAGGCTTCCTTTCAGAGCAAAAAGGTTTTTCAAAACCATTCTTCAAAACAACTCACAGAAGAAACAAAGTCTTTTGGGGCCAACTACCCTTTTAATAGGGTTAAGTGTTTAATGCGTCTTGGATCATAAAGTGAATCCATTTTTAACCAGGTATCATTCAAATCCTTTGAGTCCTTTGTCAGTGCCACTTACTCCTAGACCGCGCAAACAAAAATGCCTATTTTGTCAGAGCAGTGGCTCTCATATGGGAAATTTAGGTTTGAATTCTGCCTGCAACATGCACCTATCCCATTCACTTCTAAAATCAATAAAAACGGTCAAAAACTGCACCTAGTTTGTTCATTGCTTGTTTGTCTATGTCAAGTAGCTCAAATCCATTTAGTGATGTGGAGAAAGACACAGGAAGGGATTGAGCTGTGGAAGATTGCAGCCTCAGCAGTAGATAAGGACTGAAGTTTCTCTGTAACGCATTACTGAAGCACCTCACACTCGCTGAAGGAACGAAAGGTGTGTGGTTGAGTGTGTGTGTGTGTGTGCGCGAGACAAGCGGAGACGGGAGTGAGAGAAAGATGAAACAGTGGAGCCGGGAGTGAAGACGGCAGCATGAGAAGGGGAGCGTGTATGATAATGCTCTTAACCCACACAAAGGGAAGAGAGTCGGAGCTGTGGCACTGCCAGCGCTGTGGTTAATGCTTTCCGAGGGCCTGTCAAACCGCTTGCTCGCTCTAATCCACTGAGCTTTAGTCGCTCTTTGAAATGTGAACGGAGAAGCCTCCTGATTCCTTTAAGATCAACCCGCAGTTATCGTCAGGGTGTCAGCATCTTTCTCAAAATGCAGGGAAACGCTTACGTTAAGTACTTTTACGAGTGCCTCATTAGCAAAGTCAAGCTAAGTGTCGCGGACGTGCAGCGTTTATCGAGTGTATTGGATGGTGATGTATGCAAACCACTTAAGACGGTTGACCCCGAGGCCTTTCGCTATAATGCAAGTTTTGTCACATCAACTCGGATAGGATGTGCACATTTTCCATGTTTAATTGACGTCATTTGATAACTTGCCATATCATAACTGACATTAACGGTGATGTGAAAACAAACACAGTAGACACAGTAACTCGCTCACACACGGACAAAGGGATACATCAGCATTTAGTAATCGTAATTGCCCCACAGCTTGAGAGTATCAATTTTACTCTTTTCCATAGCCGCATTAGCGAGACGCGTGTGTGTGTGGCGATAAAGAGCAATCGGACGCGAGCTATGGAGATTAGCCTCAGTTTGAAGCAAACACTGTGGCAGCGTGGTGACTACGGAACAGATTAAACCCGGATTAAACCTCCAAATCAAGTATGTGTGTTTGTGTGTATATGTGTGTTAAGCTTTTATTTGGCTCCACACATCTTTAGGCAAACACTAATTTAGTGGCGTATCACCTCATCAAGGTTACTTTATGCTTTATTAAACTTCAAATAATAGCTATGTATAGAAAAAAATGAGTTTTGATGGTTTTACTGAACATCGATTTCAGCTACTTTCATTTCATTTTAATCCTTTTCTATCACTAAAGTATGAAAATAACTTTGCATTTCCTGGAAGAAAATACATGCCTTGATTTTTTTTATTTTTTTTTTTAAGGCAATACACTTAGGCTTTACAAGATTACAAGACCAATTAAAATTCAGTATGCAAATAGATGCAAGAAAGAAAGCCAATTGCAAATCAGCAAACAAATATGATACGATGATAAGTCATTATTTGTATCCAGAATTTAATGATGATGTCTTTCATTTTGAATGTTGAATTGAATTTTACATTAGATGTTTTATCAATGTAGAATGTTCCACCAAAATCTTTTAATTTTTATCTTACATTTCTTAAAAAAGCCAAAACACACACATACAGTATATATATACGTGTGTGTGTGTGTATGTATATATATATATATATATATATATATATATATATATATATATATATATATATATACAGTTGTTATTTATTTAATATTTAGGTTTATTGGTTCAGAAGAAACCTAAATATTTGTGGAATATCAATGCAGTCTTGTTTGGTGCATTCCTCATTTCAAAGGTGTCTGTTTTTTAAAACTTGCAGTAAATAGGTCAGTGTCTAAGTGACTGTCTCTCTCTCTCTCTCTCTCTCTCCCACAGAATGCCTCATGAGTTTGACTGATGAAGATACACACTGATGGAGAAGTGAAAGTCGTTTGGCTCTGACTCCGAACAATGAGCTCCGACAGACAGCCGCCATCATGGAAATGTCACGGCCAACATCAGAGACCCGGCAGCCTCCTCTTTCATTCCCTTAATCCACAATCCCTCCTCTCCTCTCCTGAGCGGTATACATATTCAGCAGCTCAAGTCCTCACCATTCTAATGAGGGCTAGACCAGCGGGCTATGAAAGAGAGGAGAGATACGGGGAGGTGGGTGGGTGAGTGGGGGGTTTAAAAGAGAGGAGAGACCGTCTTTGAACTCTCAAAGAAAGAGAGAGACGGATGAGAGATGAGGATGAATAGATGGATGGCTGAAGTGATGAGAGAAGGAGTGAGAAGAGAGACAGATCAAATGCTTCTGATTCTTTCCTGTGGTCTTTACACAGCAGGGTTAGTTGTGTTCGATTTAAATGATGCTTTAAGAGAGTGTCCTGTTATATTTCATCACTTGATTCACTTGAGACACTTAAGGCTGAAGTGTGTCTTTATGTTTGATCTATTCCAGTTTAAAGGGATCCTTCACCCAAAATGACAGTTCTATCATCCTTCATGTTGTTCCAAACCTGTATGACTTAATTTGTTCTAAAAGTTGTTGAGCAGAACATTCACGCCACGCTGTTCTGTACTTACAGTATGTGACCATAGATTAGGAATGACATAAGGGTGATTTTATTTTTCAACAAATATGTCACTTGAGACACTTATAGTTTAAAGCAGGTATTTTGGTTTGTCAGACCAATGGCAGACGAGGAGAGTTTGGAAAGAATATTTTTGCAGTTTCCTTTGGCACAAGTACGAGAAAAACGAGACAAACCAATGAAAAAAAAGAAAGCAATAACTTTAGAAGTTAAATAATATTCTGAAATGATTTACATTAATGGATTTAACAGATGCTATTATCCAAACCGACTTAGAAAAGAGAGCAAATGCAATACATCAAAGACTGATTCCAAATTATAGGAGTATTTTAGAAACAAAATTATTTATTATATAATTTGTATATATTTAAAAATATCATATTTATTCAAAACTGTGGTATAATATCTGCAGTCATACTGGCTATAAATATATACATTTTCGGCAATCAGTATCATCTAAAATTTCAATATCAGTGTATTCCTAGTTCAAAGCCTCAAAAAGGAGACATGTTTAGCTGCAGCTAAAGCAGTCTGTGGGCATATCTGCTCAAATGAATGCTGCAGTGGTGTGAAATTGGTCATTTTCAGCACTCCTACACTCTTGTAAAAGTGGAAGAGGGTGCCTGAGGTCTATTTTCCCCTCTTCACACACAGCTAGCAGCGGGAGGCAGGAAGTGCGGCCTGAAAGACTCGCTGGTTGCGCTATCAGAAGGGGAAGTTCCCATTCCCATTCGCCGCTTTACAAACCAGATGCTTCATGGCCCGGATCTGGTTATTGGAATGGAGCGATAGTGCCAAATGTACAGCGAGTGCACTTCAGTCCGACGCTGTAAGCAAGCGTGCTTCAGATGAATGAGGGAAATCAGGATCGTGTGCTAATGTGTTTGCATTTTTAATAGAGGATAGAGAGACTACCATGCATTCGCTTGCTGTTGATGGAGGCTTTTCAAACACGTGCAACCAGTCCACTTGTCGTCCATTGTTGGTGCGTGAGCAGGTGTGTTCAGAGTCTGCTCTGGGGTTCACCAAGGCTGGGGGTTTCAGCTGCTCTCAAACACACACATATTCAGGCCACCAGCCATTAAACCGTTCCACTTAGCTGAAACCAGGTGTATTAACCCAACACTAGAGTGCTTAGTTTCAGTAAAGACCTAGTTTAAGTCAGTATCTGAATGGTATTCGTTAATACAGCTAGGGTTGCATGATTATCGGGAGGGGGAAATTCACATTTATGACTTCTGTCATACTGTAATCAATCATAGATTTTGTAGTTGTATTAATTAGCTTTTACTGAATTAGTTTAATGAAATTAAACAGAAAGCAAGAAATGTAACAATACTGCAATCACGTGCAAGTTTACAGTCTTATGTGACTTTGAACTAATATGATACTGTACATTGTACATCAAAATGAGCCATATACTTTTAATATTGGAGGGACAGTTAATTAATTTACCTTTATCCTCTTATCTTTAATTTCATGTTGTATTTTTGGTACCCTTGTGAAAATACATTAGTATACTTTTAAAAAGAGTACTATTTTGAAAATAATGTACTCAAGTGCATCTAAATGTATTGTTTTGGACACTTACTTGCAATTAGATGAAAATGTATCCTTTTGTTACACCACTTAAGTACGACTTAAGTACATCTTTATATTTAAATTTCATAAGTACTCCCAAAATTTTATTACAAAGTGCACTTTTTAAAAGTTTACTTGTGTGTTAAGAAATATAGTCATGAAAGCAAGCTCTCTTTTAAGTACACTCAACTGGCTTTTTGTTTCATTAATATTATCTGTAAGTACAGTTTTTTTTTTTTTTTTTTTTTTTTTTTATATATACATTTAAGATTTTAAGTACACTACAAGTGCAAAACCAATAGAATTAAGAGCAATTCTTTTTTTCAAAAGGTTAGGGACGCACTAATATTAAAATTCTGCTCGATACTGATGAGCTAGTAATTATTTTCATGTTATAGCTGATAACGATAAAACCATTTTGACTAAATAAATCACACACACACACAAAAAATCAATGCTGCAAGTGAATTTATGCATCACAACAGTACAATATAGTTATATTCTATATGAAGTATATTTAACCTGTTATTAAATTATTAATGTTTTCGAAGAGTTATTTTAAATGAGTGTTAGATGAAGGCAATCTAAATGTAAAAATAAGAGAATGCACAATTAAATATACAATGTTGGTTGTTATATACACAATAACAATGATTTTTTATTAATTTTTTTTTTACAAAAAATTAGTAACATATCCAACAATAATTGTCTCCAGAAGTACCCCCTTTTGAAGACTCCTGTGCTCAACAGGCATGTCTGTGACTGCTAAAAGCCATTCCAGCTAAAAACGCTTAATTGCAGCCGTAATCGTAACCTTGACTATTTGATTAGTTCTGCAGCCTTAAACGTTTCCTTCCTTAAACATTTTCTTTCTTTATGCCATAAAATGATGTCAAATGCCCATCCATACGAACCGCGCAGAGTTACACTCTCTTTTCATTTTTCATACCTCGCATGATATTCTAATCAGGGATTTTTTAAATCCCCCAACATACACAGCCCTCTTGATTTCTGTGCCAGAGAAGCGAGTGGGGGGGGGGGGATTGGAGAAAAAAAGACAGCATATAGTGCCTTTAAAAGTCACTGGGATTGGTTGTGTAGTTTGGAGCAGTCAAATGGGAGCGTGCATTAATAATGCATGCCTGCCTCAAAGAGCTCTCACACAGGAAACACAGATTGGGGGTTCAGATCAGGGTAAAGAGAACAGGCCTGGAGAGAGAGACAGCGAAAAAGAGGGCGAGATCGAGAGAGACATTAAAAGAACAGTAAAAGCCAGGAATCGCTCAGGTTTATTGGGTTTTAACCTCACAATTGTATTTAGTCTCATGTTGTGATGTGTTTGTCGTATTCTAGTCTTCAGATTTTCTTAAAGACCCCATGAAACTGTTTAATGAATGCCACTTTTAGTCATGTGTTGATGTATTTCCAGTTGAAATGGGAAGTTTGGATGAGAGACGTTAAATATTTTACTTGCCAGTCAGTTGCATGTGGTATTAGGGGCGGGGCATTCGCATTCTAAAGAGCATCTGATTGGACCAAAATCTTTGTAGTGCAGGATGAGTCATCATCATTCAACTTGTTTGTAAACTAGCCTACAAACGCAATAAACATGATTACAAGTCACAGAAACAATATCATGGGGTGTTTAAAAAGCAACATCGTTGTGTTTTTAGTTTTCCAAGCAATGCTGTCCAACTATTTTTTGAATATCTTGTTTATTTAGTTTCACAATTTCATGTTGACTTTAATTCCATTCCAACTTCAAGTAAAACTTCTGATCAGCTTTCTACCAAAACGCACCTGGTGCTTTTACAGTAGGTCTACATTAAAAGGCCCATTGTCCTACAAGATTTGCTGGTCCCTTGGTGAACATTCAACGCTGTCGGTGAGTTTTGAGCTTCTGTAACAAACCATCGACCGTTGACTGTACCCTGAGGGTGGCCAAAAAAACGACGTAAGCGGAGCAATCTAGAAACAGATCTGGAAAGAGCAGTATGGGTGTATTAGCCCAATAATGACTGCAATAAACATTCATTGCTGTCGGTGGGTTTCCAATGGACACAACTCACTGATCAATGAATGCAAACTGCGGTGCAAGAACCTCAGTCAAAAATGGCAGGAGGAGTGAAGGGATTTCTGGTAAGAGTCATTTGTACAGTGTTATAAGGAGAGCAGCACACCAGCGAAGACTAAAGGGGAAAGGTAAGTCTACTTACTAAGTAAGTCTACTTTGTATATGATAATAACAAGATATTTCTGATGCTACTCATCACAGATGAAAGATAGAAATTCTACTATATAATCGATATTAGACAAACAGGAGTGCTATTGTAATGAATACCAGCACGGCTGAGTTTCAGCTGTAGACAAGAAGCCGCAGGCTGTGCTTCAGGATTGCTCCGAGCAAACACATATACTCCAGTTTTCCAAAAACCTTGCTTTGCCTGAGGCAAAATCCCACCAATGCACTCCCTGTTCAACTTCTGCTCCACACCACTCACATATTCTGGTCTGGATCATTGTGAACATGGATAAATGGAGTGATACAAACACTGAAAACTGGAAATTGCATTCCAAGTGTTTAAAATCATTTGAGATGCCTCAGGAACCACACATGAACACCCTTGCACTGACCCACAATGCCCTTGCAAACAAACTTCACTTGCATCCTCTTCACAAAATGCAAAACATGAGATTGAGGTGCTCATTCAAGAAAAACATATTCAGGTCTGGCTTGCAACATTTCCTGATACAGATACCCCTCATCAACAGGGTTATTATCGTTACCTAAAACTATTTAAAACATTTGTGTCAATTAAAATGAAAATTAATATTACATAAAAAAATAACCTAGAATGAGAAATGTTGCCCTGGCAACCAACCAAAATAAGTTAATTAAAATTACAAAAAAATAAATATAATAATAATATAATAATAATAATAATAATAATAATAATAATAATAAGTTATACATTATTATTAAAATTATAATTGAAAAAAAAAAATAAAACAAAAAAAAATACTAAATATTAAATAAAATAAAGGGTCATTCAAAATATTAGTAAAAACTGCAGTATTATATAAAAATACTAAAATACACCACATCACCCCATTATTTCTATCTCGAAAAAACAATATGACAACCATAACAAACTCCAGTGTAACAAAATGCACTTTAGACACTTCAACAACCACATAGTCCTTAGAGAATCTTCCCAATATCTTCAGAAAAGAAATACCAGAAGGGGGAACTGTTGCGAGCCAGATTTGAATTTGCATTTCCCCAACGAAGACCACAGGTTAACGTGTCCATAGTGCTCTTTTTGTAAAAGAC
Organism: Cyprinus carpio; assembly: GCF_018340385.1. Taxonomy (NCBI): domain Eukaryota; kingdom Metazoa; phylum Chordata; class Actinopteri; order Cypriniformes; family Cyprinidae; genus Cyprinus; species Cyprinus carpio. The sequence goes on from NC_056604.1 coordinate 25,337,596, forward strand.
TCCTTTAAAGACACTGCATTTTCCTTTGTATGCAACCGAACACAGGACCGATTTAAAATTCATATAACAAAGTTCTCAGTGTATTCAGTGTGCTCAGTTACTAAACAGTACTATTGTCTAGTCGGTGGATTGCTGGGTTGTGCTTTGGCTGACCTCTAAACCCGGTCCAGACTTCTCACCATCATCATGCTAAAATAAATCTGGCTCGAAATAGATGACAACTCAGCACAAAAACCCACTGCAGCATAAATAAATAAATGTATTAAAATACAACAGTAATCGCTGAGGAGCTAAGCAACACCTTTTTCGCACTCATTCACGTTGACCTTTCTGCACAAACGAACAGAGAAACACTCAGCACACTCAGTTCTTGAAAAGCTTGTTTCCCCTTTTTTCAGCAGGAAGAGAGATAGAATCATCTGGAAACAATCCCAACGTAATTGCCCTGTTTAGTTTGCTTTACATGCTGGGAAATTTCTAACACATTGACATTTTCCAGTCAGCCTAAACCAAGCTTTCGTTTTATTTTATTTTTTCTCTTCTCTCCAGTCCCGCTTTTTCTCTCCTCTATTTGTCTTTTACAGTGGAAAGTGTCTGAGGTGAAGGAGGAATACAGCTGGGTTTGTGTCTCTGCTGCCCATATGGAGCTTTTACTATGGTGACCAGACCAAACTGGGACTCTGCTGTGACTCTGACCTGACTCACAGGACTATAATAGCATTAAAACCCAAAGCATGCAAAGAAGTGAAGTCTGCAGAGAGAGCACTGACCGCAGTCTTGGCCTCTGATTACTTGGACTTGTTTTTTGTTGTTGTTGTTGTTGTTGTTGTTTTTTCAGCAATAAATTGGTCTTTTGCTGCAGAAAACTCACTTGGTTAAAGTAACAGCTCATCCAGGAATGGACATTTTGTCATCATTCGTTCACCTTCATGTCTTTCCACTCTGTATGACTTAATTTATTTTGTGTAACAGAAGAAAAAAATAAGAAGACTTGTCACTATTTTCCATGAATTTACAATGAATTGGCACTGAAGCTTTAAAACAGGACAAAAAGCCATTCATTTTTAAATTAGTTATCTATAGGACTTGTGATTCTTCTGAACTAGAATCACAAGAAAAATGGACAGACCATGTTTTAAGTAGTTATTCACTGATATTAATTTAAAAAATCTATTAAAGATTTCAAAAGAACTATTCATTTACAAATCAGACATTGTTATTTCTCTAATGAACTCATCAATGTGCAGAGGAAAGACTTTCTATGAATACCCTTGTGAAAAAGAAGTACACTTTAGCATACTTTTTTTTTTTTAAAGTACATATTATAGAAATAATATACTTTAAAAGAATATACTTAAGTGTGAACTGAATGTAATGTTTTCAGACACTTGACTACATTTTATAAATAAAAGGAAATTGTATTATAATTTAAACTTATATTACATATAATTACTTACTTGAATGAGTCAAAAAGCACTCCTAAGTACATTTAAGTTTAATTTCATAATCACTTCTATTGTCTTTGAAATATGGTTAAATTGAAGAACCAAATGTACTGACAAGCATTTAGGATAAACTAAAATATACTTATGTCATTTCTGTTAAAAGTTGTCATGTATTTAAATATATTTGTAATTACACATGTGAACTGATTTAGTTGCATTTTATTGCATTAAAAATTGTATTAAAAGTTTAGTTCACCCAAATATGAAAATTCTGTCATTAATTTCTCATCCTCATGTCGTTCCAAACCCATAATACCTTTGATCGTCTTCAAACACAAATTAAGATATTTTTGATGAAATCCGAGAGCTTTCTGACCCTACATAGACAGCAACGCAACTGAAATGTTCAAGGCCCGGAAAGTTAGTAAGGACATCATTAAAATAGTCCATGTGACATCAGCGGTTCAACCTTAATGTTATGAAACAACGAGAATACTTTTTGTGTGCACTTTTTGTGTACAATCAAGTACTTTACATGTGCTTTATTATGTTAGTCCGCATATCAAAATAAGTTCACTTTAAAGTATGCTTAAAACAGTGATTTGAAATGTACTTTGAAGTAACACTTCTGATTTGACATCAAATGAACTTTTTAAAAGTGTACTTAAAAATACACTTAAATATTTACGAGTACAAAGTGGCATGTGAATTCAGTAATATTACAAGAAGGATGAAAGCACTGTAAGGGGAAGTCAATTATAACAATTTTTGCTTCTATCCTTCTATTCTACAATGTGCATTTGCTGCGTTTTCAGTCCGGATCACTGAATATGGATGTGAACTGCACATAAACAGCATTACTGTCAAATTTATTTAACATTTTATGTAAGCATAATAGTCAATTTATACAATGTGGGACAGCATGAAGCATGAAAATCTGTTTTGTGTAATTACATGTTGGGCTTCAGTTTCAGATAGCTTGACTATGATATGGGTTGATTAGATAATCACGTGGCAGGCTATGTAACACACAGAGGAAATGCGGGTCTGTCACATAATTCAGTGACTCATGCTAGTTAGATCCCCGTCTCCCTCACTGAACGCGCTGATGCTACAGGAAGTGACAAGAGAACAGTGTGACCCCTTTCTGGATGACCGGGAAGCACTCCGGCAGCCTGACCCCCAGTCAAACACGACGAGCAAAAGATGCATCAAGCATAAAAAGAAAATAACATTGTTTGCAAAAAACTGTGAACTGGCTCTCTGAAAGGAAGCACACAATGGGGTCGGAGAGATCACTGGTGAAAATGCTTCTGTTTTGCATTTCTCAAGGTTTTGGTTGAAAATACATTAAATATATTCTTCTTTTTTGTCACTTTATATAATGTTTTGTTACAGTTTTATTACAAAATGCTCATATTTCTATAAAATTTCTACTGGCTGTGTTTGTAAGTCATTTACATCTGATAAGTGGATATATATAAAATATCAATATTACGTTCTATCTTTGTAGCACTTTGTAGGTTAACTAGTCTACAACTTAAACAAAACCTGTAATGACAAAATGAAATGGTCAACCTTGTTACCTTACTGAAGGCATAATTATATCCCAACATATAGTAAATTATAATACATAGTTCATATATAAAATATATTTAACAAAACAAAAATCATTACCAAAAAACAAATCACTACACATTAATCGCTACACATTTGTTAGAATGTTTAAATTTTTACAAAATAAAAACAAATTTTTTTCTGAATATTACTCTTCAACTCTTGGTCTGTAAACTTTAGTTTTGTTGTGTTTGTTTGTTATGTGTCATTTAACTTTATAAAGCGACCTTGGGTTTCAGAAGGTGCTACAAAAAACATTATTCAAAATCACCTTATCAAAGTGTAAAAGGCATGTTTCTTAAAATAACCCGAAACACATAAACAAAGAGTTAGGAAACAAACTTTAAATTAAAAATGTACCTGCCGCCAACTTTTGAAAATGGATAAGAACGATAAAAGGGGAAAGAAAGAAATGGTGTGTGTGAGAGAGAGAAGAGGAGAGGGAAGGTATGTGTTTGGCCCTGTTATGTGAGGACAGCAGAGAAGCATGTGTTGGAACGGAGCCAACTGTCTGCATCTGGGTGCTGAGTTCATCGAGGGCACATGAGGAGCAAAAGCCCTTTATATTCAGCCCGCTGCTCTCTACTGCCCCCTTTTGTTTGACCCAACTACAGCATAACGACAAAACTGCATATGCTCATTTAAAACACTGACTTGGTGTCTGGAGTACAAAGAGAAAGTGAGGTAAGATGTGTCAGTGGGTAACATATTAATCTATCAAACTGCTCATAATTTCTGTCAGGTGCCCATACATTTAGAACAAGTCCATTATATACAGCTGCATGTGATTGAGATGCAATTGGTATACAAGTGGTTAGACTTTATAAAAAGGTTTAAGTTTTGCTTATCAGCATACAGTTTTACACAATAAATCAAATGCAATTAATTTATCTAGGCCAAAAAATTGTTTATTAAAACCAAAGTCATCCAAAAACATTTTTAACTGTTAATATATTTTATATAATGTATTTTATTTAACAAAGAAACAAATCAAACATTCATAAATTTCATATAATTTATCAAAATAACTAAAACAAAAAAAAAAAAAAATAAAAATAAAAAAATAAAGAAAAATAAAAAAAATAAAATTTATTTCAACATTTAAAAAAAGCTGTATAATAAAACAAAATAATAAAATAAAATGCAAATAATAACTATGTAAAAAGAAATACTAAAACATTAAAATTGAAGTTAAATGTTAAAATTAACAATACATTTAAAATGAAAACAGAAAATATAAAAATAAAAACTAATTCAAAATATTATTTTATATAAAGATTTTTTTTTTCTGACTGACAGGGCAACATTTTTCATTTAGTTTAAGCTTATGTACTAAAATAATAATTCATTTGAAAAACAAAACAAAACAAAAAGAAACACAAAAAATTACAAAGACACTACAAAATTACTAAAACTTTACGGAAAATTAATTAAATGAAAACAAATGAGAATATAAAAACTAAATCAAAACATAAATAAAAACTGGTATCTCAATGATTCTGAAATAACAAATATATATCAAATAAAAAACTATTAAAATTTTGAAAACAATGAAAGACAATGAAAAGATTATTGGAGTACATTTTACAAGAAAATACTATTTCAGTTTTTAGCAATTTCTTGCTGAAAATTTTTATACACCATTTTTTTTTCAGTGTATATGTGTATATACTTGACACAAATAAATATGTGTGTGTGTTCCTTTGCATGCACAGGTCACACAACACAACCCTTGTGCCAGACACAACATCCCAGCGGCGAGTGTGGCGACCCTCTCCACAAATCCAAACAAAAGCTTTCGAAGCCTCCCCGGCTTTAACACAGCACCCAGCGTGCTGACTGGCCCCCTTTCCCCCTAATCCCATTGGTCACGCCAGCCACACACACTGGGGATTGGATGGGGAGCTGAAGTATCCATGGAAACCAGAGGGATGGATCAAGAAATTGACAGGTTGCTCAGATTAAGGGCAGTGCTTTTCTTTTATTGGGGGTTTAGGCCCTACACAACTCTATTAGCACTGAAACTAGTGCTGAACTTAGCCTGCAAAACACACACGACAAACTGACAATTTACTTTGCAACTGGATTTGGATTATAGACTTGCCAGAATGAAGGGGGATGTGCAGTGACTAAAAACAGCACTTAACACCTCAAGTACTACCAAATCAACACGGCTAACACAATATGTAGTATATTGCAATTAAAATTAATGTCACTATGCATTTACCTTTCTATTTTGCTTTTTATATTGTTGAGAGGGGGCTAAGTACAGGGTGGTTTTAGATGCCAAAACCCATTTTAGAGTCATTTCAGAGCTCATGGGAAGGGTATAAAAGTTTTCCAAACCATATTAAAATGTCACAGAAAAAAGACGTTAAAATGCTACAGCAAAAACCTTGTTAATAAGGTAACTGAATTATTACTATACTGTCAACAGTAAACATAAATGGTCTAAAACTCATTTATTTGTAATTTTACTATAAAATACTTCACAGTTTTTGCAAGTAAAACTATGCAATTTATAATTTACGGTGAAAATGTGGGAAGTCGTGTGGGAAGTCGTGGCCTAATGGTTAGAGAGTCGGACTCCCAATCGAAGGGTTGTGAGTTCGAGTCTAATTGTGGGTGGGGGGAGTGCATGTACAGTTCTCTCTCCACCTTCAATACCATGACTTATGTGCCCTTGAGCAAGGCATCGAACCCCCAACTGCTCCCAGGGCGCCGCAGCATAAAATGGCTGCCCACTGCCCACAGTGTGTGTGTGTGTGTTCACTGCTCTGTGTGTGTGCACTTCGGATGGGTTAAATGCAGAGCACAAATTCTGAGTATGGGTCACCATACTTGGCTGAATGTCACGTCACTTTCACTTTTTAAAAAAAATCAATAGAGCATTCCCATACGTCACTATGACACCATTTTATTGAAATCGTTTCGTTTCTTCTTATTTTTGTTATCGTAGTTATTTGTAGTTAAAGTAGCTTGATATATTAACATTATATCACATGACGACATTATTGTAAAATATACAGGCACCAGAATGCTGTCCTGTAATCGTTGAATTTGTTTTTTAACGATAAATTTCTGGCAATCATAGCTGTAGTTTTTGAGTACATTTTTAAGAACTTGGCAAATATAAACTGGACTGTAAAAGAATTGTTTTTATTATTAATACTATTATAATGGGCCCCATATGAGAAAAGCAATGCACAATCCAAGTGCATATTATTCACATTTTCACACACCAAGTAAAGGTTTAATATTCAGAATGTCTTTTTAACAGAATTTCCAAATCCAGCATCAAATTTTTCCACTGAAGCTTTTATTGTAAAAGTCTTGGAAGTTGTAAACACAACTTTGTTTCCCGGTGGACTGTTAAATGCCTGCACTCCCAGAACTGCCAGATAAATAACTGCATAAAGTTTGAGTCATATAATACATAAGTATTTTTTTTTTCTACTTTTTTTTTATGCCATGTCAGCAACTTTTCATGGCAAGAACTGAGTGATTATTTTTCACATTTAAATGAAAAACTTCTAAAACGTTTTCTGGTAAAAATCTTACTAAACAAGTACTTAAGTGAGCTTACTGAATAAAAATGTTGTCTACTTGGATTAAAAGCAGGACGGTCCAATAAAATATGTTTAATAGAACGAGGGTTTTGCAGAACATAAAGCTGGGTCTTGAGTCAATGTTGTGCATAAAGTTTGAAGCTTGTGGCTTTGAGTAATCAGTATTAGTAGTGATCAAATGGATTAATGACATAATATTAATTTGCTACAGAGAAAATAATGTGAAATACATAAAAAAAGATTAAACCAAGCTTGAAGTTAAGTGGTTCAATCAGTCAATCCAAACTTGCTTAAATGCACATTACTGGTCATATTGTGCATGATTTATTGGTGGATATTATTCCAAAGAAAATATTGTTTGTTTTCATAATATTCATAATATTCATAATATGCAAGCTCACATTTGGTCTCTATGATCATTTAGGTTTGCAACAGCCGCTTTTCACCAATCAGTTCCTTATAGATCTTGTCTTATATTATTTCTCGTCAAATATCCAATTTCACCCAGAAACCTATCAGAGTGCAGTGCTAATGTACCCCTTTCACCCTCACATTTACAGCCCATCATGCTTTACCTCATAATTCAATCACAGCCCTCAGTAACAATAGAGGCCTTTCTCTGGTGTGCTGCTTCAACAGGTCCCTCATGCCTCTTTTCCCTCATCACAGCTTCCCAGAGGTTTACGTGCAGCGGTCACACTGAGGTCAGCAATGGTTGAACTGAAAATGACCCTTCCTCTTACAGCCACCACCTGGCACCACAGCATACAAACAGAGAAAAGCAGAAAGAGGGGGACAGACAGAGAGCAATAGAGTCTGTAGAGAATGAGCAACACTAAAAGAGGAAGAAATGAACTTGAGATGAACCTGGACATAAAGATGTATTTGAAAACAATCAATTCAACTGAAGTTAGTCGGCTAAAACTAAAATAGGTAACCCTGGAAACTGGAAATCTAACATACAAAACCAAACTTTAAATGTGAGTTTGAACTGATATCAAATAGGCAAATTTACATATTGAAATTCCCATTTTGAAATAACCAATCAATACACTGAGAAGGATATTAATCTAAGCAATCTAACTGGATAGTCAGCACGAGTGTATTAATATTCATGGAGCCAGCCAAATGATCACGACAAAGGACAGAGGTCAAAACTGGAATACGCAATCCTGGAATGCGACACAAAATTCCAAGCTGCATCTGAAAGCTGAAAAATGCTGCCTTCACAATGATGTAAAGAAGAAAGAAGACATTACGATACAGTACATTCAGACCAAATATTTGGTTACATTCAGTTCCATAAGATATATAGTTCACTGGCTAAATGATATCCCACAATCTTGGGACTGTGTTTTGACGATTATAAGAACAAAAACAGTGTCTGATGGAGTAGCTGAAAGTAAATGATCCCTTTTTTTTCAATTAATGACTTTATTTCAACATAGACCTGCTTTTTGATCAATGTGTGTAATGTTATAGCTTCAAACTGTTCAGCTTCTTCTGGATTAAATTGGATTGGAGGACGTCTATCATGTGTCATTGCATTTAGCTCAGCAATTTTAGTAACTACAAGTATGGCAAACACAAATAAAAACACACACAACACTCATAACTGCACAAGTACATGTTAAGCAACATTTTGGTTGTTGCACCACAGTGAACAGCATCGGTTTAGAGATGACGGGAAGCCCCCTGGTGGACATTTGATGTTGACACACCATAACCTGGGCTGACAGCAAAGATTGACAGCCAAACAGTCAATCAGTTATAAACAGTGAACTTACGAAATCTATCAAAAGGACCTTTTCATGCTTTTTATTCAAAATGAACACAGCAAGAATCAATTAAACCATAAGAATAAAAACTACATGTTGATCTAAGCCATACTTCTTCGTTAAAAAAAAAAGAAGAATTCTTCGTTTACAAATAAACTGACCTTACCTTGCCCTCCTATATCCAATAGATCACCACAGAAACCTGCATTGAGAAAATCCTAATATTATATACAGACTGCAATGCATACAGTTATAAATATAGACGCAGAACGTGTCTCACACACACCAAAACAGACATATGAAATATACCTTATTTGAAAAAAAATGAAAAAGCACTGCAAACCACATCTGACCGCCAACCACAAGTAGGTTAGCCTTCACCCTTCACTCCTCTATACAAGCCGAAGGTGGAAGGAATGACCTTGGGCTGTATGACATTACAAGGGTCCATTTCCATAGCAGTGGCTCTGCATATAACCTCAACATCCAGGCATGAGGTTGCAGTCTACACAACATGGCACTCTTTCCTTCTGCCTTTGGGCAAAACTCCATCAAACAGCCCTCTGAGATCAAACAACTGAAATTTACGGCTCTAATCTCCCCTATCTATGCCAATTATCACAAGGCGTCAATAAGAAACCTGTCCCATCTCTAGGTCACACCGCGGTTGCTGGGTTGTGAAGTAAAACACTGATTTCATTTAGATTAGAAAACAAAAACTATGGTGGCACAGATATTTTAATTTATGGAAACCTGTTACATTACCTGCAATTATAAACCACTTCTCTTTAGATTATAAGCAAATTTACACTTTGTCAAAGAACAACAATGAAGATACTCATATAAAGCCCTAATCTGTAAAGATTGGTTTGAATGGCTGTATTGATTGGCTGTTTACAAACCTTTGAGAATAAGGACAAGTGACCTGACTAACGCCAGTGTATTTGATGTCTGGGGTCTCCTGGGACATTTAATACAGTTACAAGAAGAATGACTTTATGGATGGGTTTTGAAGGACGGAGAGAAACGACTCGTTCAGTTCTCACAGGCTAATTTTCTCTCTCCAACACCTTCAACTTCACACCCAGAAGAAAACAGGTGGTATTCACCTGCTGTGTTAGTTGCCATATTTTTAAAATCAAAGACACACTTGTAACTATTTGATAATCCTGATGTAGTTTTCGTAATATATGCAAATGGATTATTTGAAATCATTAATTATCTAGATCTGCATTGATCAGACGATAATTCAATTTTAAAATGACAAAATTACATTAAAAGAATTGATCGTCTCAATATGTAAATTCTTGCATCATTTATTCAACCTCAAGTCATTCCAAACCCTTAAGATTTCATGTGATGAACAGACACAAAATAAGTTTATCAGAATGTCCAAGCTCATCAGGCGATTCTCTTTGATTGCAACTTTAATTAAAATGGGAAAAAGTTGTTTAGGGCATCATTTATAATTTTCTGGGTGTTGTGGTACAGATAAGGACGCTGTTTAGATAAAGCTGTAATGACCAAGTTGTGGCCTCAAATTCCTGAATGATCCTAGAATTTGCTGGATGGGGGTGCAGGTTTCCCCAAGTTCAAAAGTTCACATTTTACAAGCACTTAAAGAACAGTGACCCATGTCCAAATAAACTTTCCTGTTGTTGACTCCTCTCCTCCCAAAAATCTCTCTTTCTGTATTTATTTCAAACCGAAAACAGAAAAAATAAAGAAAGAAACACAAGACCTCATTCTGTAAATACTGTAACTGGTACATTGGATATACAAAATCATTGGTAATGGTAAATGGCAAATGGAAAAAATTACACTTAAAAATTTCTTAAGTTATCTGTTACGGGTATTAAACTCAATTAATCCAATTACATAGCAATCGCCATTATAATAAAACGTTACCAAATTAAAACAACAAAAAATGTTTCTTGGAGAAGTCAATCCCGTGTATTTTGTCCACCATATCTCTAGTTAATTTTCCCTACAAGCGTGCCTCCAGTGTGGGCGTTGTTGTTGCACTCTCTCCGTTTTGTTGTTCACCAAAGCCACGTTTAAAATGAACAAGTTCACTGGTTACAGGATCAAACTTCCATCATTTCTGCTGTTGCCATTTGTGCTTTTTATCCCTACAAGCGTGCCTCCAGTGTGGGCGGGGTTACCTGCGCTCCGCAGCCAATCACCGCCGCCCATCGATAACATAACAGGAATACACGCTACTGAGATGACAGAAATTTGTGCTTTTTATGATGTAAGAAATGTAAGAAATAAATTTCTTACATTTTATAAATGACTTTAAATTATACATAAACCTTTTTGAGCAAAAAATAAATAAATACAATCATATTAACGAAATGAACACCAATATAAAAAGAGAATATGATTATATACGTAGTTGTGGTGTTTTTGTGGGTTTATTTTTTTTTTTTTACGGTTCAAAAAGGTTTATGTATAATTTACCAATTATAAAATGTAAGAACTATTAACGAAATGAAAGCCCATAAAAAATATATGATTATATACATGTATATATATATATATAGGCTACTGAAAAACTTTTGACTGGTATGTTTATATATATATATACTGTATAAAACACTACCAGTCAAAAGTTTTTCAGTCTTCAGTGTCACAGGATCCTTCAGAAATCATTCTAATATGCTGCTCAAAAAACATTTATTATTTTATTATTATTTTTTCAGGTTTCTTTGATGAATAGAAAGTTCAGAAGAACAGCATTTATCTGAAATAGAAATCTTTTGTAACATTATAAATCTTTATAATCACTTTTGATCAATTTACAGCATCCTTGCTTAATAAAAGTATTAATTTCTATCATTTTTAAATAAAAAAAATAATTATACTGACTCCAAGCTTTTGAATGTTATAGTGTATGTTACAAAAGCTTTTTATTTCAGATAAATGCTGAACTTTGGATCTTGCTATTCAGTCAAAGAATCCTGAAAAAAAAGTACTCAGCTGTTTTAAATATTGATGATAATAATAATAATAATAAATGTTTCTTTAAACAGCAATCTAGCATATTAGAATGATTTCTGAAGGATCATGTGACACTGAAAACTTGAGTAATGATGCTGAAAATTTAGCTTTGACCACAGAAATAAATTACATTTTAAAATATATTCATATAGAAAGCAATTATTTTAAATGGTAAAAATATTTCACAATATTACCACTTTTGCTGTATTTTGGATCAAATAAATAACTTGGTGAGCAGAAGATAATACTTTAAAAAGCACTGAACATTGAAAATACCTTACTGTTATAAAACACTAGGTTTTGGCAGATATTTGATATGGTATATATAAAATATATATATATATTATATATATATATAATATAATATATATATCATAAATGGGCCATAGTAAAAATGGTATATATATATATATATATATATATATATATATATATATATATATATATATAATATATATATATATATATATATCGATAACTGGAAACACTGCATCTGACGAGCTCTGCCAATGTTATGTAACGTTTTTTGGAAATACATTTTCTGTGTGAGTCTCTAGCCCCCTCTCCTGGTGTTTTTGGAGCCTACAGCTCATTTTGGGCTGATTTGATGTGGGATGGGCCAGTTAATAAACAGGTGTTGCAGGTTACTACGAGTCTTCAAATAACTCTCAGTTTGTGGTTTTTTCAAAGAAGGAAAGATTAATTTAAGATATAATTTTTAAAATGAGTGTGAGATATTGTGTGTTGAAGAAATAACAGAAAGGTTTTTTTAAAGCATTTTTTTTTTTTTTTTTTTTTTTTTTTAAAGCATAACATGAAGGAATACGCTATTCGAAATGAGATAATAGCACGCTACCGGCTATCCTAAAGCTTAGTACTGAACTTGGGCGATTCTTTCATTTAAAAAAAAATAAATAATAATAAATAAAATAGGTTCTCAAAACGCCCTTTCCGTGCTATCAGAAACACAACAGCTATTTTCAGACACGTGCACGCAAAAACGAGCATTATGAGTGATGCCCGAGAACCATTTGTTTATTTAAAAGGTTCTGTCACGGAAGAAATGCCTCAAGTTCACACAACTGGGAGCAAACCAGTTAATTAAACAAATACTGGTGTTTTCATCTTAACGTCTTCGGTGTGTGTGTGTGCATAGAAATTGATTTGTGCGATGAAACCTTGCCAGCAAAGCTTTAGAAATCTGACTTCAAACATCCAGCCCACACTTGATTTTTAAATGCCAATAATCCTTCCACAAACAGCTTCCCAAGAGCAAACAGACACATAACACAAGTCATTCGGATCCACTTCTGAAAATATATCTCATCTTTTCGCTGTGTATAACAGACTAGAACTGTGCTGCATTGTAGTTTGATCAACAGCACACTGTTTGATCCGATAGAGGAGCTCCGGCTGAAAAAGAAATGGGCTGATTGCTCTCCAGTCAGAAACTATTTCTATTCCAAAGTTGTGTATTGGTTGCACTCATCACAGAATGCAAGAGACACTCTTTTATTTCTACATGTGGCCTGAGGGGGTCACCATGCCCTCAGTAAAAGCATTTTACAAACTTTTTACAGAAAATGTACTAAGTTCAACAGTAAATGCTATTAATCTGTCAAAGAGTGAATACACCCGCTCTGTTTTTAGAATTTTTTTAACTTCACAATTAAAACAATGAAATATAAAAAGCAAAATATATAAAGGCAAAGAAAGACAGAAACCAAGATATTTAAAATAGAAATATTTAAAACTGTATGCATATTTTTATTAAAAGTGAAAACTGATTTCAAACAAAAAATATACAGTTATAAAGATATAACTATGAGTCCCAACAAGAGCTGTTATTCTGCCAGCCAAAGCTCCACTGTTTTCCTCTTATAAGTGCTGCAGAGGTTTTACTAGTGAATCATGACTGCCTTTAGTCTTTAGTTTTTGGCTGCTGGCACAGGTTGTTGCTTGGTAATGGCTTACATTTCTTTCCTCGTTTTTAAGTGAGGCCTTGTGCATAGGCTTCAGCTCTCTTTTTCGTCCTTCAGCTAGTTGTCAGAGGCATGATATCACTCACATTGTCTATAACATCACCCTCTTCTGCTCAGACAGCCATTCTGTTAATGCTTTTCCAGCTGCAGTGGCACAGACACTTCCCCTTCTGGAAAAATGTGTCCAGAATCCAACCACTTTGCCTGCAAAGATATCCTTTTGGATTCTGCAGTGGTGTTCCCATACTTAAAGTTCTCTTCATGTCATCCGCCATAGCAGATGGAGGGGCCACAGAAAGTAGTGCACATGGAAAAAAGAATTTGAGTGGCTTTTTAAGTCTCTGCCAGAACGTCTCACTACATTTACCTTCTACTTTGGAGATAACACGAGGAAATCTTCCTTTTCTTAAAGCCATTTAGCCATTAGCTTTCAGATGTACTACACCACCCAGAGATGTATAAATCTCGATTTCTAAAAAACTGACCCTTATGACTGGTTTTGTGGTGCAAGGTCACATATGTGATGGAAAATTTAACATTGCTTTCTGGAACACCCCCAAGAATAGCACTCGTTCCTGATCAGACATTTAACATTAACAATATGATTACAAATGACATAAAACAAATAGTCACAAAACACCTTGAGTTGTGCATGCATAATCTTTATGAAGATTAATCGGTTATGAACTAGTTGATGTGGTTGTGGAAGGACTTCAGACCAGGGATGTGGAGCCTCGAGCGCAGTGGTAGACAGGAAGAGCGAGCCCTCCCTTTGAAATGCTTCTTGTCTGAGTGTACAACTATACTCCAGGATAGTCATGGATGCAAGGAAGATTACACCTTTGGTTGTCCCAGATGACATCCATCCTCTCCTGGTCCATCAAGGGGAGGCCTATGGTTTCCCTGGCATCTTCAGAATGGTCACATCTCCCTCATCCAACACAAAAATGCAGGCAGGCTACAGTCCCAGCAGCAGCTTCCACAAGGTTTTTGGCCACCTATTGTTAGAAAGCAAACATGGCTTACATCTAAGAGTCAAATGTAGATGTACAGTTAATAATATAATGTAACATAAAATTGCTATGATAAGTATTTTGTAAAGCCCATCTTCAGGATCAAAAGTTTATCAAACTTGGATCGGAGATCTGGTTGTATCGCAAGGAAGTCTTCATGTAGTCCTCACTATGTAGTTCAGGCAGTTTGTGATTCTAGCATAGTGATGCGATTGCAGAGAGTGTGCTCCCTCATCAGCTATCACAACAGAACCTGTTAAGTTTATTAAAGTTCATTAAAAGGTGTTACTTTTTTCAGAGCAGAGGGAAAGGTGTGATGTTTCCTGGGCAAATAAGAAAACCGTACAAACTCAGATTCTTCAAAATCTGACAAGGTCAATCACATTGTGTCATAGTGTTGGAGTGTTAGTTCTAATTCTGACATTCATCAAAGGTCAAGCAAGGATCAGTTACGGGGGTTGTTTACACATCCTGAATAAAACCTCAACTGGCAGACACAGTGTCTTTTGAAAGGACTACAAAAGCAAAATAGTGTGTTTATATCAGCGGTTCTCAATTCCAGTCCTCACGTCCCCCTGCTCTCCACATTTTGTGTTTCTCTTATTTCAGACATTTGTTCTATTGGAACGTAAGTGTGAAGTGGACATCACAGGATATTCCGCCATGATTCCAGTTCGAAGCGAACGTATGTGTTCCATTTGAAGTGTGCGAGATGTGAATTTAAATTGTATTTATTTACAGAGGTATATGATGTCACTCTTGTCCGTGTGTGAAGACGTTGTGCAGCACAAATCCGTGAATTAATGTTCCAAAGTGAGGTAAACTTCAACAGATTTCCCCTGCTCAGGGAGTGGGGAGCAATGAACACTGTATAGGGACCATGTCAGTCGGAACACAGTTCATACACGAGCTCACTGCTTATGAATTTTTGCTTATAATAAGAAAAAAATTCATGACTCACCACCAGTAAGTGAGGATTGCTGGAAACATCATTTGATGAGCCGGATTCAGCCAGTCCAGGATGTCATAGGACCACACGGCCAGCGTCTTATGGCAACACTGACACCAAGTATTCTGTAGTCAGGAACTAACCAGCTGTTATGGTTATTGGCCTTGCCAAGAACAACCTAGACACACAAAAATCTCTAATATATCAATAAACATTCTTGAATATTTACTGATGAGACAAAGGCACACTTCTGTTGTGAAAATTGTACCTCAGGAGCTACTGATGTCAGCCTTTAAGTGGCCGTCTGCTCCAAGCGAATCAAGCAGATCGGTGCTAAAGGTGGTGGAAGTTCGGGAAATTAGATCGTCAACACAAGAATTTTAAATTTGAGGATGGTTATGATTACACAACACTAAAATCACACATCTTACCAGGTATGAAGTGATTGAGGTGGTTTTGGAAGGACTCCAGGAAAGTGGATCCTCAGCTGCACTCCAGAAGGGTCCTGGATGCAAGCAAGATGCAGTTTGAAGACGGTTGTGGTTATGTAACACTATGATCTTAGTAAACATATTTGTGATCAATCACATAAGATTATCTGAGCACAGGCCAAAGCAGGCAGAATGTGGATTTCAAGCATGGATTCATTTTTCAATGGCCAAACCAGTGATCTTCATCAGTTTGCTCATAAAAAGTACATTTGAAATAACACATTACAATTCAAAATTACATTTGAATGTGCATAGAATGTCATCAGGAACCAATCTAAAAACTCACCATGTGCTGTGGCTGGTTCAGAATGTGAGCTTTGGGTGGAAGGAGGTGAAGCTGGAGAATGCAGGGTGTCTGACAGCAAGTTGGGTTGCAGAAGATTTTTTAATTTTTTCCCCCAGAAGCCCTAAGGTTCTGTTGGTTCCTCTGCTGGATGTATTTTTCAGAGCATCCATCCTACTCCCTGCACTTTTGTCCTCAGATTTCCTCAGAGGAAAATGACAGGAGACTTCTCTCCATGCCTGACTAAAAACAGAATGTGTTTGACTTAAAAATAGTTTTAAGGTTAGAATTTCTATTAAAGGAATCCAACATAACTGCACACCTTTTATAATCATTTTTTTTAAACTATATAATAGTTTATTTAAAAAAAAATGGAACATTAAATTGCTAATAAATAAATAGAACAATGCAAATAAAACAAATGTAAGACAGTTTACATTCAAGGCAGATAAATGATTTTAAGTAAAAACAACAATATGCAAATTACAGAGAAAAAGAATAAAGGACATTTTATATATAAATCACATATACAAATAAATAGCTATTTACAGGGAAGTATTTCCTTCATTTCTCATCTCTTTGCAGCCACTCTTCCACAGTTTTTGTGTGCCCAAACTCTTTCTGGCCTGTCCATATCGACTGTACATGTAATCGGAGTTAAGAATCAAATGGAGATACACATACATTTGTATTTAAAATGGTCTATGATTGTTACATTTTTTTGTAAAGTCCATCTTCAGGATGCACCTAAAGACAGAGCTCACAATACTTGACATCTGGTCATAGATGAGCCACTTGGTGGTCAGTACAGACTGCATGGCTGGTGGCATGTGATGCCCTAACCGGTCACATGCAGCAAGGTATTGCAGGGACATCTTTACATAGTCATCACTATGTTGTTCACACAGTTTGTGATACAGCATAGAGAACGCTCCCTCATCAGCTTTGCCACATGTATATCACAAGAAAACCTGTTTAAACACACAGACAACCAAGCCAAAGTTTATTAAAGTTCATTTAAAAGAGTTCCCTTTTAGCAGTGCAGAGGGAAAGGTGTGATGTATCCCAGACCAAAAAAACACAACTGACTGTACAAACAAGATCTTTGATGCAAGGGACTTCACAGAAGTCTGGCAAGGTCCCCCACAGTGTGTCGTGGTGTTGTTGAGTCTGACACCCATCAAAGGTCAAGCAAAGATCAATGGAGGTCGTTTACACATCCTGAGAAGAACCTCAGACAGAGTCTTTTGAAAGAAACTTAAAAAAGAACTATGTTACATTACATGCTGTAAATTGTAACACTATTACAAAACAATATTGAAGTAAAAATAAAAAATTGTATTATTTCCATTACAGCATAGTTGTTAAAAATTTCATTACTTAATTGCACATGCCTATTCATTTTTGCCTATAATAAAACCAATTCTTTCATGATTCACCTGTAAAGAGGGTTGCTGGAAACATCCGCGGTGCACCAGATCCAGCTGATCCAGGATGTCATAGGACCACACGGCCAGCTTCTCGATGCAGTGCTGAAACTCCAGGTATTCTGCTTTCAGGAAATACCAGTCAGCACCCGCCTCACTGTCTTGTAGAGCACACAATATGTCAGTCACTGACTGAACCGTCTGCAGTTTGGCATCCACAATCACAGCAGTCAGTGAGTCAAGCAGATCAGCGTTGAAGGTGGTGGAAATACTGTGAACAACACAACTATTATAGTCAAGCAGACGGACAAGAAGACAGTTATCACTACAATTATGATGTTATTTGTGATCACATATGATCAACTGAGCATGTCTCCATAGCTGCACAAGAAATGTATAGCCCTACAATAAAATAATATGAATGATTATAAGTTAAACAAAACCGTATAAACAAATAGCAAACACAGTAAATAAATCACGAGGCATAGACATGTATAACACATTTTCTCCCTGTCTGTAGCCTCATCTCTTTGTAGGTGCTGTTCTTTTGCATCCCAAAGTCCATCAGACAGTCACCCTCACAGCCAGGTAACATGTCTCTCTGTCTCTCTCTGCCTGGCACTCTGATGGACTCTGTGACCCGTTTGAATGTGCAGGTGTACTTTAAAAGGCATCTCTCAGTCCAGTCTGTCAGCCTCATGCTCCCGCTGATGTCCAGACAGGACCATGAGAGAGTAGCCAAGGAGGTTTTTTTAGCAGCCACTTGAAGGTTTTATTCCTGTATTGACCAAACTGGATGGCACTTTGTCTTGCCAGCAGTAGGTCATCAAAAGAATCCCATCCACTTTTGATGACCCTGATCTTGGCCGCATCCAGCACAGACCGAAAGGGCTTCCTTTTAGCCAGCAGAAAACTAACATAAAGTGAGTCAAGGTTCAAATGAACAGCTCAGTATTACCCCCTTATTTCTCTGCCATTTCTGCATGAATTTATATTTAAGGGGCCTCAGGGTTTCAGCACAAAAGGTTTCACTTTAGCCACTTGAGAAATGTGGACTTTCTCTGCAGTGCCTGCGCCCTGAGATGCTCTGAGCACCAGTTCTCCAGCTTCCACACGCAAATTAGGTTTGCTGTCCATTCTGCAACCGTAAAGCAATACACTAGATACTATGATAAACAATGCACTGCAAAACCCCATAAACGAAAGAAAATATCTATCAAATGTATTTGAATGTATACATTTATCAAGCACTCTTTAAAAAAATCTGTAAAAAGGGCACAGTGCACTGAAATAATTTAAAGCAATTTTCCTTGTTTGTTTATTACAGGTGTTTTGCCTGTATTTTAGAGTTAACACAAATGTCCGTAAAATCAATGCATTATGTCCCGGTGATGAGCTGCCAGTACTTTTTCTGATATTTCACATTTATTTCTTACAGCGAGAGTGGCAGACTTGAGTGAATCAAATTAAGTCGAGGCACTGGACTCTTTTGTAGATTATGGTAAAGATAAAAAACAAAGTTTTTAATCGAATCTAATTTTCTTGTTATCTTTGTTAATGATTTGCAGCAGAAAACTTAAAAGGGTCAAACCAATCTAGTACACGCTTCTGCGTGCGTTACACATTTAAAAGACGGGAAAAATGGCTTGCGTCTATGAAGTTCATGAATTAAACTTCTTTAATATATATTGAAAAGGAGTCTCTGTGTTATCCCTATTTTTCCCACCACTTCTGCATGCATTACACGCAAAGAGAAAACAGAGAATTTATAAAGAGATCTGTAGATAATAAATGAAACAATATTTGTTTCATATAGGAATTTTAGAGAGGTAAAACGGTAAACTAACAAAAGTATCCTTATTACCCTTGATAATTCGCCAATAACACTTTTAAAAAGGCAGATAAAGCACGAGAAAGGGTTAAATATGTTGACTTGCTGTATGTGCACAGAAAGGGTGATCAAGAAAGCAAACATGCACAGTTAAATTGGACAATCCATTATTTCTTATGGAAAAGAGCAGTCTTTTTTACTGCTCGGAGCAAAAAAAAATAATATTTACTGTTTTTGATTAGAGCTGAACATGCCTTTCACCCAGAATGCGAGGATGATTTTCGGCCAATGGGAGCGATGCAGGACTGAAACAATTCATCCTGATTCAGAACAGTCTTCTCTGTTGGCCCCCCTGTGGCCCCTCGCACACCTGGGCTCCACCCATCTACCTGAGTACAAGTGCTGTGGCAAATATCAACCAGTTTGATTATAGTGACCAGAGTGCTTTCAAGGACCAGCATTAGCCTATTTGTGCATTTCCTTTGAAAAAAAAAAATATCATGGCTCCACAAAGAAGGAGATGGCCTCCTGTTATCTCCAAGAGGAGAGAGAACGGAGGGAGAGGTTGCGACAGAGGCTTGAAACAGACATGGACCAAACTGCTTTACGAGTCTGGCAGGCAGAAGCTTCCAAAAGATCAGAAAGGAACTCTAAATTCTGCCAACCTCACTGGCCTCCTGTGATTTCACCAGAGGAACATGAGAGGAGGAGACTGTTCAGGAAAAGCCTGGAGAGAGAGTCTTCTCCTCAAGACTCCCCGTGGAGGCAGTGGCCTCCAGTGCTGAAAAATGTGAAAGTGTCAGGTAAGATTTTAAAACTATGAATTTAAGTACAAAAAAAAAAAAAAAAAAATTGAATGAATGAATTAAATGCAATAATACAATGTACATATGTCCTAAATAATTTTAGTTTTTGATTTTTTTTCGTAGTTCCCCCGTGTGCATCCCTTGCTGTGGTCCCTCCACCAACTGCTGTAGCCGATACAGCCCTTAAACGGGTGCCAACGACCACGGTCTGGAGAAGAAAAAAGAGGGCTGAAGAGGACAAAAAGGCCCTGATGCATGGCAAAGCTATCGCACGACGAGCAGATCCAAAGAGATTTACCTGCAGGCTGTGCAGACAGCCAAAGAGACTGGAGTTTGGACACAGTTTTTACAAAGGAAAGAGTTTCTGTGCCACTTCGGCTGGAAAAAGCGTAACACAGTGGCTCTCGGAGCAGAAGAGGATGGCAGGTACAGACAATTTGAGTAATGTGTCACAGACAACCGCCTCGAGGAGGAAGACATGCAAACCATATACCTGTCAGCTGTGCCAGCAGCCAAAAACAAAGCATTATGGGCACTCACGATACGCTGGCAAAACCTTCTGCAGCACATATGAGGGGAAAACTGTGGAGCTTTGGCTGACAGAGCAACGCGCTCTTTCTCGTATTAAATAGCAATTTCTTGCAATTTTGTAATACTGTTTGTTTGTGCACAGTTTTTGCTGTTTTCCATTTTTAAAGAATTGTAAACATTTTTAAGAACTGTTCATTTTTAAAGAATTTGTGCATGGTGTTCTTGTTTTTACTTTAGTTTGTTTACATTTATACATTTTATATAACACTTTCTATATTTTGTTTTCAGTGTGAAATATTTAATAAAACTGTAAATGCAAACAGACTGTGCTTGAAAGCATAAAACTACTATTAAACTATTTCAAATTACTACACTTGTATATTCAAGTTTATTTTAAAATCTATATAACAATTTTCTAAAATATTTATTTTAAATTATGCTGATAAATATAAAAATACTGAGCAATACAAATAGATTAGGCGAGAAAGTTTACATGACTTATGAAGGCAAATGTTCTAAAATGAGCCATTATTTCATATTTACATGAGCTTTATTAAAGGCAGACAAAAGTATAAGATATTTACAAAAAAATAATTATTTACATATTTACAATGCAATTGCAAAAAAAATACTTATTTATTATTAGATATATTTCATTTATATAATACATATTAAATGTAATTATCTACAATGAAGGATTTCCTTAATTTCTCATTTTGTAGCCACAGTTTTTCCCCGTGGCACAGATGATTTCTTTTTCTTGGCTGCCCACATTAGCTGAACAGCTGGGCATCTGTGTCCTGGCCAAAGTTCTCCCTGAACTTCCAGGACTGCTGAGAGCACAGATACTCCACCCCGATGAGCTCGCCTGACAAAAAAATATTTTTATTTTATTTTATTTTTAAATTATATATTTAAAAGTGTGTTAAAACAGAAATCGGTGTGCTACAAAGAAAGCATCAAAGCATGATGTTATAGAAACATACTTGTGTACTCTCTCAGCTTTAAGTATACTTGTACAAGACAGCTGCTAAGAAGGGTCCTGGATGCAAGACAGATGCCACTTTTGGGTGTCCCAGATGACAGCCATCCTCTCCTGATCCACCAAGCAGAGACTGATGATTTCCCTGGTGTCTATGAAGGCCTCCAGTATCTCTCCAATCAGCTGCACGGTCTCCTCCATGCCAAGTGCAATGTGTAATCTTTAGGATGGACCCAAATGCAGAGTTGAGCTCACCATACTGGGATTGGACATCCTCTGCCTGGCCATATACAGCAGGAGCCACTTGGAGGTTGGTAGAGATGACATGAGTGATGAAGGTGTGATGCCCTAACCGGTCACATGCAGTGAATTATTGCAGTGACCTCTTTATCCAGTCCGCATTATATAGTTCACATAGTGTGTGATATATCATAGAGACACTGTTGCAGAGACAGTGCTCCCTCATCAACTTTGCTAAGAGAACCTGTTTAAACACACAGACAAACCAAGTCAAAGTTTATTAAAGTTCATTTAAAGTGTTACTTTTTTTCTACAGAGCAGAGGGAAAGGTGTGATGTCCAAAAACCTGACTGTACAAACAAGATCTTTGATGCAAGGTACATCACACAAGTCTGACAAGGTCACCCATGGTGTGCCGTGGTGTCGGAATGCTATTGTTCTGAGTCTGACACCCATCAAAGGTCAAGCAAAGATCAGTGGAGGGGGTGGGGAGGGGGGTTCTGTTCACACATCCCGAAAAGAACCTCAACTGTCAGACACTGTCAGAAAGAACTACAAGGTCAACATTTTTTAGTGTACAAATTACATGGAGCAACTGATTTTAACTTGTTCTTTCAGAAGGAAGTGCTTTCAGGCCTTTTTGCCTCCTGTAATATCAAAGAGAGCAAGAATGTCGTGAAAAATTCAGACAGAATGAATGAACTGAATGAATGTAAAATAATTAATTGAAAGCATATATATATATATATTATATATATATATATATATATATATATATATATATATATATATATATATATATATATATATATATATATATATATATATATATATATATATATATATATATATATGCATGCTTATAGATCCAACTGGATATCCCTGCAGATTAGACAGCCAAAGAGACTGAGTTTGGTCGGTTTCTTCGGAAGAAAAAGTTTCTGTGCCACTGCATCTGGAAAGACTGTTTCTCAGTGGCTTTCTTAGCAGAAGAGGATCACAGCCGCAGACAACTGGTGGAAAAAATAGAGAGAGGAAACCATTGCACAAGGCCTCCCTTGAAACAGACCAAAGAAATACAAACTGCAAACTTGCTATTTGTGTTAGCAGCCAAAATCTAAAAATGATGGGCACGCACAGTATGGTGGCAACTCCTTTTGAAGCAGTTATGAGGGCAACACTGTGGAACTTTGGCAGAGCAGCAGGCTCTTAGTCCCCATAAATAAATATCTCTGTAATTTTATCTTAATCTTTTATTATCTATGTTAATTTTATCATACTGTTTTCATTCTATTTTGTTTGTTTATTGTCTGTTGTTACAAAGATTTTTTTTTAAATATTTTGTATTTAGTATTTTGTTGTCGTTTATATATTTCTTTATACTTTTTATATTTAATGAAGCTGTTTTTAAGTGGTTTCTGCTGTTAATAATTTGTTTTTGTTAGTTTTTTTTTATTTGTATTTAGTAAGTTGTTGTCATTTATATATTTCATTATAGTTTTTATATTTAGTCTCTGTGAACCATTTAATAAGAACAAAATTATAAAACAGACAGTTTGAACTAAAGATGTTTTAAGGGTAGAACTGCTATTAAATTAACTTACTGCATATCTTTATAATCAAATTTATAAAGAAATGTATTGAGCTATTCATTTATTTATTTTAAATAGGAACATTTAAATAAGGAATAAATAGTAAAATATTGAGCAATACAAATAAAAAAAAAATGGGGAAGACTATTAACATGAGCTTTATGAAGGCAAATAAATGCTCTAAAATAAAGAACAATCATTTAGTACTTTTTCATGACCTTCATTAAAGGCAAATAAATGTTCTGTAAAAGAAAACATTAAAATATATTTAAAATAAATGTATTCTTATATTTACAATATGATTATACAATTTATCATTAATTAATATTAAATGTAACTAATTACAATGAAGGATTTACTTTTCCTCTCTTGCAGCCACTCTTCCATAGTCTTTCCCTCCACTGTGGCAGAGAATAAGAGGGTGCCCAAACTTTTTTCCTGGGCTGCCCACATTGACTGCACATCGGTTCTTTTACTTTGCTGGGGATGGGGCCCTTGCACTTGAGCTAAAACATCTGCTGCTTTCCCTGCCCCAGCATGCACCTGTAAAATAAAGTAAAGGACAATAAAGTATAAAAGGCTTACAGTCTTTCACCTTATCACAGCTGTTTAACTAATGTTTATAATAATTAAATTATAATAATTATAATACTTTCTATAATGTTTCATTATTTTACAAATGTTTAACTAACCGATTAAGACTGTCCTTTCCATGGCAGGTTGAGGTTTTTGAGTGGGTGGCCTTGAACCTACCTTGCAAAAGTATGTACTTTTGCCTCAACAGATATGAAACCCCTGTTTGTCACTATCTCAAAGCTGGACAATGTTAGCATCTTCCCATCTGAGACTAGGCTTTTCTCTGAGCTCGACAAGATACCTGTCCAACTTCATCACTCAATCAAACCCCGTCTGGTCCTCTGCACACCTACAAGAAGAAAGAAGATCAATCAGGAAGAATGAAAATGTCCTCCAAGTGATGGCATGTTAAAGGATGCTTGCAAAAATACTTCTTTGGGCTCAGATGGCATGTCCTGAGAGGACTGAGAAGATGAGTGTACATCCTGACACAAGCGTACTGTTTCTTTGGTGGACATCAAAGACAGAGGGGAGATGGTGAGGTCCTGCTCCTCTTCCTCATCCCCAAATCCCTCATCTTCTACTTCCATCA
This sequence comes from Cyprinus carpio, assembly GCF_018340385.1. NCBI lineage: Eukaryota > Metazoa > Chordata > Actinopteri > Cypriniformes > Cyprinidae > Cyprinus > Cyprinus carpio. Next base: position 25,362,303 of record NC_056604.1, read on the forward strand.
AGATGTCTGGGCATGGCAGTATAGACACATACCCATGTACATTCTTGGCTTGGAGTAGCCTTGTACAAGACGGCTGCCAGGAAGACACTTACTGAGATCATTGAGGATGTGCTGGAGCGAGGCACTGAAGTTTTGCAGTGACGATAGGGGCTCGTTTATGGCAGCAGCAGGTCCTCGAACCGACGTGCTCCAAACCCTCAAGCAGATAAGCCTGGATATTTTCCAAGTTACTGCTTATTACTGACAAAAAAAGTAAACATTTAAATGACCAACTCATAATTCAAATTCATTAATGATTAATAAATTGATCATCATAAATGAATCTTACTGGGTATGAAATGCTTGAGGTGGTTTTGAAAGGACTATAGGGATGTGGAGCCTTGAGTGCAGCAGTAGACATGAAGTGTGAGCCCTGAAACACTGACTAGCCCCTCCAGCACTGCAGGACTGTATTATTGAAAACAACCACTCAAAGAGTCCCACAATAACTACTTCATCACTATGACACATACGTTTTGGCAATGGTTCCGGCTTTTGTTCACACAGAGCTCATTCCTGGACTGAACCCGGCAATGTTACTAGGTCCCCTACCCTGAATCGATCCCGGAATCAATCCCGGGACGTGTTTGCACACAGAAGGCACCTCCGCAATTTTCTGGGACCAACGTGCAATGTGAACGGGGCTCTATACTCATGTAGATGGGTGGGGTCAAGATGCACAGGGGGCTGCACAGGGTCCAACAGATTGCGCTTTTCTATTACGCGGTTCCGCTTGGCACGGCTCATTACGGAACTGCTCAGCTCAGCACAGTTTGCATTTCCACTGCAGCTTAGTATTGCTTTAAAGTGGCCAGGATTATTCACATGTCATTATAATTGCTCCGCCTCTACTGCCACGACTTTTTCATTCCACGTCACCCCATCAAGCTCTTGCTGGATCCGTTCCTCTGCTATCAACGAGAGTAATGTCTGTACTTCCACAACAGACAACAAAACTTTTTGGTTGTTAAAAAAAAGGTGCACTCGTTCAAAAGTTGTGTTTGATCCTTCGCTGGCTGTGCTGATTTACATCTAGCGGCTCTTCTGTGCTTGTGTTGCAAGTTCAGTGAGGCAGGTAGCGTCGATTCTCTCCGGCCAATCTGTGATCAGCAGAGTTTACACGTCACATTTTGGTAACTGTACGTAACCTGGAACCTCAACCGAGGTGGTACTAAAAAGTACCAGGTACTGTACCCAGTGGAACCCACCCCCCCCCCCCCAAGTCTTTTGGATTCTGGATATTTGGCTTAATTGCAATTTGTTTTAAACATTTTTAACCAGGGCATCAACATCACAGAAATTAAAATCTACAGAGCAGAAAAATTGTGTTTTTTTTTATTTGGGTTTACTATTAAATATTAAAAGTAGTAATTTGAAGTAGTTTAATTTAATTCTTGCTATCATTACACAGTGACATAAGTTAACCAAGTTATAAGTTATTTAGCCAATGAAAATAACTGACAAAAGCACTGAAAAAAAGGGGAAAAAATGGTCTATAGGCCTAAAATTTTCAGTTTTACGGTTTTAGTTTTACACACACACACAACATGCAAAAAAGCACACTTTACAAATAAACGGTCAGTATATATTGCACTAAAAACTTAAATGCATGGGAGGAATAATTTTTGTTCTTAAATGTTGTTTCTAATGCTGCCTTCACGTGCTATCGGAAGTTGTAAATATGACTTGAGAGGGATTCACTTCTAATTCCAATAACATGTTGAATCAGTGTTTTCCAATTGAAACACTTTTTTTGACATAATATGCCTAATGTAGTGAACTATGTTTAAGGTCTTGTTAAAAATGTATTTCATAATTGTGTAAAGTAGTTAATGTGCTTGCAGTTTTGCAGACTTGCTCTCCAATTTTTGTACGCTATTTAATTAATCCACAAAAGGAAATTAAAATGAGGAAATAAAATAGAACAATTGCCTTTGAAAATGTGTGAAGGTGAGATTTATGAAGGCAAATAAGTTTGTCATTAATTATGTCTACGTGTGACCTGTAGGAGTCACTGTACACCCAGTTAATGCAGTTATTTCAATCAAATGTGCCCCAACTGTGGCTGAAAATACTTTTGAAAATGAGCTATATGTAAAGTTAGCTTTAGTAAACATAAGAAGTTGATGAGAATTGAATACTTAAAAAAAAAACATTTGACAAAATAAAATAACATGCATATAATAATGAAAAGCATGTGTGAACACTAAATAAGGTACAGGAGCTGTGACACAATAAATCAAGAACTTAAATGTAGCGTGGAAAATTATGATCTTCAGTTTAAAGCACCACAGAATCAGATCAGACCAATGAGACGCAGTGATTCTCAACTCTAGTCCTGGGTACCTAATGCTCTGCACATTCTGTATGTTTTCCTTATTTATATATTTAGATACTAGAATGTGCATGTGGCAGTGGGTCCCCATAAACTGCAGTTGAGAACCACTGATTTGATTACAAACTTGAACACTTTGCACATAACTCTATATAAATCAAAGCAGGACTGCAATATCAATATAATATCAGAAATCCAGGCAAATGGCCTTAATGAGTCCGGTTCATGCTGATCCACTACCTTCACTATAAAAACAGCTGCAAAGTCACCATGAAATCAAAATTGACAGTTCCCATTTTTATGGCGTATAGAAGTATATCTATTATAAATAATTTATCTGTGCACATCATAAACAAAATCATGTGCCCTCATAATCTTTCATCAAAATAATTTCCCTCTTGCAATGACATCTCTTCACTTCTTCATGCACCTTGGGAGGAGATGTGTGGGAAGGGGGCTTAAGGCTGGCATAATAAGCAGACGTGCTTCCTGAGGCATGACATACGCATATTAACTAGCCATGTGCTCAGTCAATATCATTTGAACTAAAAAAAAAAAAACATTATTTACAAAATATCCAACAGGATATAACATGTCCTCTCTTGATTTCCTCCATCCTCTGTACCAGTCTTTCCAGAAGCCTTTGCACAGAAGTGGAAACCCTGGAACTGGTACTTTTTTCTCATTTTACATTTTCTTATGTTCAAGCCTTTTAAAAACGGCATGCCAACCTGTAGGTCAAAACAACAGGAAGCTTCTCCCAGTGGATGAGATCTAGTTGCTCATGATTTCCTGTTACCAGGCTGCCAGCTTCTTTTTGCAGCACCAGCCTTCAAGGTACTCAGCAGCCAATGAAATACCAACCACTGACATCTAAGACCCTCCTGACAATCCTGTACATCCCAGAAGCTGTCAACTGGAGGCTAAGGTGACAACAATTGGGCTGGACAGGAGGAGACCACCAGAGAAGCAGGTTTTTGGTTAGTGACAACATCACATCATTTCCATGGCAAAAAAAAAAAAAAAAAAAAAAAAACATTAAAACACAAATCCACGTTAGATTTTATGATGTGAAAGTCAACAAATATAAATGCAGAAGAACATCTACATAAACACTTGTTATAAATAACAGATAAATACATTTTAAGATATTAATATAAAATTTTATAGCAATCAAATAAAAATCTCTTTGTCTACCCAAAAAGAGCAAAAGATCACACAGACAGGTCTTACAGACACCTGTGAGTGTGAAGTTCATGATCTACAAAGCTTTGCTGTCTGTCCTCATCCTACAGAGGGAGAGAACAGCTGGGTCATTTCACAAACCACTGTTACCTGCACTCTTGCAAAATATAACAACAAAACATGCACATACCTAACCTTTCAAAAGATTGATGCACTTAAATATATGCAAATAACATTATGCATTTATTTCAAAATATTAATTCAAGACACACAAACTCAAGAAGGGACAACTACAGCCTAATGAAAATTTAAACATGGATTAAATACAGTAACTATGATTCAACTATGTATTAAAATAACAACCACAAACCTCATCATATTTCAACCATGATAGTTGTAATAAAAGTCATGGTTTTATTACGGTAACTACGGTGGCCGAGAGAGCTCAATGCGCAGCAACTTCAGAAAACCCATGCAAATAGAAAAAGCACCAGCAAATTAGTTTTTTTCAATTGCTAACAAACGTTTACCAATACTTAAAGTTCTTTTTCTAAACTCTTAACACAGCAACACACCTACATCACACAATTAGCCAAATAGTTAATTTTCTGACCAAAACCACATTTTGTTAAATACAAACTCAACATTTCAAAATGCTGAATACCTTTTTCTACATATACTAACTCTATCAAAACACAGCAAAACCGATTCAAAATAGAGTAATTCGGTCAAAACATTAGCACTGTTTTTCTATCCAATAGGAACATAGTCAATCATAATGTAAAATAAAAGTTCAGTTCTAATCTATACGATCTTCAGCATTTGGCCACATGTTCTCGTCAACATCACACCTTATATTGTCTCTTGCTATGCACCTTGGATAGAAATGCTTCACATGCCTTATCCACCCCTGGCAGTCTTCAGCCGAGATGTCTCTGCAGCCAGCCTCCACTGCATCCAGGAGGGACATTTGATCATGTGGTCAATGATCATAGATTTTCCACCTCCAGGCAGAAAAAAAATCCTCAATGGGATTGAGGAAAGGAGAGTATGGAGGAAGAAAAAGGGAAATAATTCTTGGATGGGCTGCAAACCATGGTTGAATGCTACGTTGTCCCATGCAATCACAAATGTTCTCATGTTTCCTCCCACTTGTTCCCTTTCTGCTTCTGGCAGCAGTTGTTGGTGGAGGTCATCTAAAAACAAAAGACGACGCTCTGTGTTGTAGGGACCAATCTGGCTTTTCTGCGGGACCAAACCAGCACTTGACATTGCAGCACACATTTTGATATTTGCTCCTCTCTGACCTGGCACATCAGCTGTGGCCCTTTTTCTAATTAGGTTTCTTCCTCGTCTATGAGTTTTTGCCAGGCTGAATCCTGCCTCATCCACATAAATGAATTCATGTGGTGTCTGGTTAGCCTCCAACTCCATAACTTTCTGAAAGAAATCAAACACATGATGTTTAAATGCTTTTCGCTATGTGGGAATGTTAATATTCCCACATAGTGACAATAGTGAAAGAAAGTGTGAAATAGTGTAAAAGTCACTCTAGAATCAGATATGGTGTATGGCACCTGGACATATTGGTGTCGGAGCTACTTGACCCGCTCACTGTTTCTTTCAAAGGGAACTGTGTACAGCTGTTTCATTTGAATTCTGTGTTTGTTCAGAGTTCGAGCGATGGTAGCCAGGCTGATGCTTTCCACATTCTGGAATACCAGGTTGTCCTGTACAATTCTGGCCTGAATTTCTCTGAGTTTTATTGCATTGTCAGCAATCACCCATCTTACAATTGCATGTTCTTGGTCTTCATTAAGCAGCTTTCTTCTTCCCCCAGAGCAAGGAAGTCGTTGTGTCCTTTAGAAGGGCAAAAATTATACGTATTTGTAGCTGCTGGTCGCCAGCAGTTATTGTGGTACATTACAACTGCAATTATGGCCCTCGTGAAATGCATTTCTTACCTGTTGGTTTGTCAAAAAATTTGGATAATGGAAGCCACAGTTGATCATCTGAGATTAGGCTGGACTCTTTCACCTGCCTCTCTCAGTGACAGACCATGATTTATCACATGGTCTATGATGGTGGCTCTTATTTCATCAGTGACAACAGCTCTTACTCTCCTTTGAACTGCACCACGCAGTCTTACTCCTCTCCCCCTACCTCTCCTTCTCCCTTGTCCTGGTCCAACTACTCCTCTCCCTAGTCCATCTTGTCCTCTCTGTGGTCCAACTACTCCTCTCCTTCGTCCAACTCTCCCGCGTCCAGACATTTTTAGAAAACATATGGAAACACCAAAGACGCTTTAATATGTTATGCGTTTTAATAGACTGGTGACGACCGCACAGAGTAGCATTATTCAAACATATCTACTTTGAGCTGCTTTTCCCCCACATACGTACAACCGGAAGGAGCGGAAGTGGTCAACTGTGGCATAATAAAAGCTCTGCTTCTTTCGAGTCATGTGTCACGCTCGTTCAGCCACTTCGTTCTGCTTTGATGGCTTTCAGCCTCACCCTGCTTCATTTTACTACGCTAATAAATTATTAGCTCATCCATGAACATGATTTCAGCCCGAGTCCTGCCGGATTGCATCAGCTGTGGGGATGAAGACAACAGCACCCATGATTCCACACTCAATCACAGCGTCATAAAACTACGCTACCTGGTCTTTGTTTATTTTGAATATGCGCCCTCTAGCGGCGAACAATTACATATTGTGCCTTTAAGAAAAGATCTTTATCAGTTAGACAGCACAAGTGCTGCAAATGCTCACAACACAAACAAAGTGCGTTGCAAAAACAAACTCGCTACTAATGCTCACAACACAAAGAAATGCACAAGTAGCACAGACCACAACAAAATTACCCTTAACAAAATGAAAATTAACCATTTTGGCATATTGATTACCATTTTTATAACCTGTACAAATGCCATGGTCAAACTATGGTTAGTGTAGTAAATCCATATGGTTAAATTGTGCATAGGCTATGGTTTAACTATAGTAACCATTTATTTATATAATGTATTTATTAATTAATTTTAAAAGTAAAACCATAGGCTTTGGTTAATTTTTGTTGTAAAAGTTGTAAAAGTTAGCCAGCTTACATAACCTTTCACAGTTACAGTATTTCGTCAGATTATTTAGGCTAATAATATGAATAAATAAATAAACAGCTGTATGAGCAGGTTGTTACAATAAAAATCTCACCTTTCAGAGCAATTGTTAAATATGTCCCTGCCATGTTTGTCACTTTGCGGTTCCCTTAAACATTTCCGAGGTGGTCTTGTGTTGTGAGTATTTGCAGCAAAATTATTTATTCCCCCTTGGATTTCGGTCTATAGTGTAAATAAGTGAGTATGAATGGTGTATAGGTGTTTTGAATGTTGTGTTTCTGTGTGTAAACAAAATAAAAACACTCAAATTGAAAATTCTCTGGACAATTTGTGCTCTCTTCTTTAGTCCTTTATTTTAATTGACTGAATAACTTAAAACTTGGGTAACTTGTGTCAGTATGTAATAACAAGAATTAAATGAACTCAAATCACCCAAAGAGTATAACCTTGTAAATGTTTTAAATATTCGATAATAAACCCAAATAAGAAACAGTCTGTGGTGTTGTTGTGACCCACAGGTACTTAGTGGACCGACAGAGAAGATTGAGCAGGATCCGCCGAGGGCGATCTTCGGTCCCACTTCTGTTCCACTTTTCCCATATCCTGATTGGCCCGTTGTCTGTCTCGCTATTGGATGGATCGGCATTCCACTTAGCGTGCATCTAAATATGGTCATGTCATGTAGGTTCGCGTTGGTCCTTCTCGAGGTTCCACAAAGCGTGAACCCTGATTGGCCTGTGGTCCTGATGTTCCTATTGTTTTAAATAGTTATACACACTTTTTTAAATAAACTCTATAATAAAAATATAAAAAAAAATTAAAATATATAAAATAAAAACTACACCAAAATACATTTCACAGTCTGTTTTTTGCTTATTAAATTGTTCACACTAGAAACCAGCCCTTGGTCCTGAGCTAAAAACTCTGCTGCCTTCCTCTTCCTCCACAGAGTTGTTCTGCTTATCGATGTTCCTGCTCCTGGAGCAGAGAGAGACGCTGGCTGTGGAGCAGAGAGAGCGGGTGCTGATGCAGGGGGAGGAGGTCGCTGCCCACATCGCGTGGCCTGACCTGACCTGACAGATCAGGGCTTTCAACATAGGGGAAAGGTTGAAGTGATGACCCAGGTGCAGAGGGAATTGACGTCATCTGTCTGGCTACAGGAAGCTGGGTGTGAGATACCATGCTGATCTGAGGCAAGGGCACACTCAGAGCCAGCACAATCTGCCTCCAGCTTCTTCCTGTATTTGTTGTACCTGTTTGAAATGACACAATTAATAGGATGAACATAATCTGAGAATTGTAAAATTACTTTTATATCTGGCTTTCACTGAAACTATTTACCAGACAGATAGCGTCCACTGACTGACCTCAGACAGTTGAATTCATGTCTGTCCCCTCAGTGCTGGCAGTTCCCCCACCAGTCTCCATATGGCCTTGTAGTCATGTAGTACAGCAGCCCAGTGGTTCATTGAAACGCCCCACTTCACCTTCCTCACTGGATGAGCTCCAGACATACTGCCAATACAATTCTACTAATATTAGGCCACTGCGCAGGAGCCCTGCCCCAGCACACATCTGTAAAATAAAATAGGGGATTATTAAAAAAGCATAGTCATTTATATTTTTACAACTCAAAGTGTGCAAATGTTTAACTTACCACTTCAGGCTCTCATTTCCATGGCAGGTGGAGGTTTTGGAGTGGGTGGCCTTGAACCTGCCTTGCAAAAGTCTCTCCTTGAGTCTTGGTGGGTAGGAAAAACCCTGTCTGTCACTGTCCGGCAGTCTGTCCCACAGCCGAACAATGTCAGCAGCTTCCCTGTCCGAGATGCAAGGCTTTTCCCTCAGCTCAACAAGGTATCTAGCTAGGTCCACCATTCTGTCAAATCCTGGAGTCCCGTCTGGTCCTCTGCACACCTAACAAGAAAGAAGATCAGTTAGTATGGATGAAAAAGTCATCCAAGTGATGGCATGGCAAAGGATGCTTGTATGCATACATACATCTTCCTGGGGCTCAGGTGGCAAGTCCTGTGAGGAATGAGAGGGTGACGGTGAATCCCGAGACAAGCATATAGCTTCCTTTGTTGAGTAAAGAAAGAGGGGAGATGGTGTGGTCCTGCCTCCTGCTGCCTCATCCCCAAATCCCTTATCTTCTATATCTCCCTAATCCACTGGGATTCTGTCTGGGACATCTGGGTCCCGCCCAAAGTTCTCCCTGAACTCCCAGGACTGCTGTGAGCACAGGTACTCCACCCCGATAAGCACGCCTGAAAAAAGAAAATTAAACAGAAAACAAGGTTGTAAAACAGAAGTCTGTGCATTACACAAAAAAACACACACACAACAAAGCATGGCATTATAGACACATACACAAGACTACAGCCAAGAAGATGCTGGCTGAGCTGGAGTGAGCCACTGTAGCAGCGCAGCGACAAGGGAGCATCATGTGTGATGGCAGCAGCAGCGCGGTCCTCGTTCCACCGCCACCGCTCCAAACCCTCAAGCAGATAAGCCTGGAAATTTTCCAGGTTAGCGCATGTTCCTGATTAAAAAAGGAAACATTAACAATAATTTAAAACTACAAATGACATGAAATAGACAATAACAAAAACACACCTCGAGGTGGATGTATGTAAGCTTACCGGGTATGAAGCGGTTGAGATGGTTATGGAAGGACTCCAGGGAAGTGGACCCCCGAACGCAGCGGTACACAGGAAGTGTGAGCCCTCCCTTTGTAACACTTCCTGTCTGGGTGTACAGCTGCACTCCAAGAGAGTCCTGGATGCAGGGAAGATGGCGCCTTTGAGTGTCCCAGATGACGTCCATCCTCTCCTGGTCCACCAAGGGGATGCACATGGTTTCCCTGGCGTCCCTGAAGGCCTCCAGCATCTGTCCGATCAGCTGCTCTGTCTCCTCCACACCACGTGTGCAGCGACGACAGTGCTGCGCCAGCTGTCTGGAGGTGAGCCTGCCAGTCAGCTGCTCTTCAGTGAGGCCTCTGATAGCCTGCTGCTGTTCCAGCTCCCTCCTTTTCACCTCCCTCAGCAGGGCCACATCTCCCTCGTCCCAGTAGAAAATGCAGGCAGAGAGCTTTGCCATGAACAGACCGTAGAGTGGGTGGCTGTCAGTGTGCAGACCTGCAGCGAAGCACCACATGAAGTGCCACACATAAAGACGAACCACCAGATCACTCCATCCGCTGAACATGGCAGCTGCTCTGGATGTTCCCACAGAAGAGCAGCAGTCTCTGTCCACATACAGGAGCGTGGGTGGAGGAGCGACTCCAGCCGCCTCGTACCTCCTCACCAGGCCCGTGGTCATGGGAAGCAGTCCCTGGTGGACCCTAACATCATGTGAGGTGAGCACAGACATGAGGACCTATTCGTGCTCATTGCCCACATTGGTGACCTGATCTGGGGTCCCAGCTGCAGCTCCCGCCAGTTTTTTAGCCACCTGTTGTTGGAAAACTAAACAATTCAATGAGCTCCAAACATGCCTTACATAAACAAAGGATTAAATATATTTAAAATAATCTGTGATTAATACGTTACCTATTTTGTGGAATCCATTTTCAGGATGGAGCCAAAGGCAGAGGTGACCTTGGCTTTTAGCTCACTATACCGGGACCGGACATCCTCTGCGTGTACAGAGAGGAGCCACTGGGCAGTTGGTACAGGTGGCATCAGAGGTGGAGGTGTGGGATGTGTGGTGGTGCCCTGAAACCGGTCACACGCAGACAGGTATTGCAGGGTCCTCTCCATCCAGTCCTCACCATGCTGTTCACAAAGTTTGTGATATAGATTTGTGGCACTGTTGCAGAGAGAGCATTCCCTCATCAACTTTGCCACATGCATATCACAAGAGAACCTGTTAAAATAAACAACAGACAAACCAAGGCAAAGTTTATTAAAGTTCATTTAAAGTGTTATTTTTTTTTCACTGTCTCAAGGTGTTGGAAAGCTATTGTTCTGAGTTTGACACCTTTGAAAGGTTAAGCATAGAACAGTCAATCACCCATCACGAATACAAAATAGAACCTCAAACACAATACCACATTAAAAAACTAAAAAACAAAAAAAAAAATATAATTCATGTACAATGTACAAATTACGTGTAATTAATTTTTAAAAGTAAATATTATTTTAAATTAATGTAAGTTGCATTATGACCATTACAGCCTAGTTAATAGTGTAACCTTTTAGTAGTTAACTGCGCCTGCCTATGTATTTTTTCCTACAATAAGAATAATTTTTTCATAATTGAGGATAGCTGGGAACATCCTTCGGTGAGCCGGATCGAGCTGGTCCAGGATGTCGTAGGACCACGCGGCCAGCTTTTTATGGCAGCGCTGACAGTCAAGGTATTCAGTCGCCAGAAAATACCAGCCGTGTAAGTTCAGCACCCGCCTCACTGTCTTGGACCGTCTGCAGTGTGGTGAGCTGCAGATCAGCTTGTAGGACCACATCCACATCCACAAACACAGCGGCCAGGTGAAGAACACGTCCGGCGATGCTGGAGGCTTATGATACAGCAGACATGGCTGGGGAGGGTACCACCACATCTGCAGGTTATCCGTCAGCACTGCACTTCCACCCTGGTATCGGAAAAGGGAGCGGCCGATCCACTCGTGTTGTTCCTTTGGAAGGGAGTGCTTTCAGGCCTCAGGGAGAACAACCTATACAAACAAAAATATGTTATATATGAAGAATAACGAATTAGTAATTCAATAATAAATATATATAAGCACACTTCTGGAGTGAAAACTACCTCAGAAGACACTGACACCAGCCTTTGAGTGGCTCTTTGCTCCAAGCGAGGTGATCGGATCGGTGTGGAAGTACTATGAAGAACACAATTTTAATTTTGCAATTATTACTAATGATTATTTTCAGTTTATAGGCATTTATGGTTACATAATACTATATGACACAAAAGAAAACAAAACACTCACCCTGTGGCTCCACCTCCAAGGCTGAAGCCAGAAGATCTGCATCTGTTGGCTCTGAGTGCAGAAAATTGACAATGTTATTTATAATTACATTAGAACGTGCATAGAATTATGCCAGGTATAGATCTAAAAACTCACCGTGTTTTGTGGCTGGCTTGGAATGGGAGCTTTGGGTGGGAGGAGGAGAAGCCAGACGTAGGTGCGGGACAGGCTGGGATGCAGAAGATGCAGAGGATGACTTTTTTCTCTCTTCAGCTCTAATTTTCTTCTGGTCCCTCTGCAAGATGTATTTCTTCAGGGCATCCATCTTGCTGCCTGCACTGGTTTCCTTGTTTCTGATGAACTCCACATGGCTGCATAAGAAACAAAGTAATATACATGAATGATTAGAGTAAAATACATACAAAACAGCAATACAATTAACAAGCAAGCAGAAGCATACATTACCTTTTCCTCTCCCTGTCCTTGGCCTCATAGAGCTCCTTGAAGGTGCTCTTCCTGTGGACCCCAAAGCTCACCAGACAGTCACCCTCACAGCCAGGTAACATTCCCTCTCTTTGCCTGCGCACTTTGATGGCTTCTGCGACCTTCTCGAATGTGCAGGCATATTTGAGAAAGACATCTTTGTTAGCCATGAGGGCACCTCTGTCCAATCTGCCAGCCTCGTGCTCCCACTGATGCCCAGATAGGACCATGAGGGAGTAACCAAGGTCATTCTCCAGCATTCCCTTGAAGGTTTTCCCTCTGTATTGACCAAACTGGATGGCACTTTAACTTGCCAGCAGCAGGTCATCAAAGGGACACCTTCCACCATGGATAACCCTGAACTTGGCCTCCTCCAGCACATCTTCAGGGTCCTTTGGTACAAAGGGCACCCCTTCAGCCACTTGTGAAAGGTGGAATTTCTCCACAGTGGCTGCCTGCTTAGATGGCTTCAGCACCAGCTCTAAAGCCTCAAAATGAAGCTTGGGCTTGCTTTCCATTCTGCAACAGTAAAGAAATGCACCTGAGGTTATAACAAACAATGCACTGAAAACCCTATACACAAAAGATATATTTATGCAAAATGCATTATTATACATTATTAAGGGTAATTAATGGCATACACAAACAAAAAAAACTTATGAAAAAGGTCAATTATTTAGGGTTTTGAAGTTTTTTTTTTTTTTAATGTTTTTATTGCTTTTGAAAGAATTTGATTTTCTTTTCATTGTTGTTGTTTATTAAAACTGACATAAAGTGAATAAAGTGTCAAAGAATGCATCAGAAAAATTCTGCATGCATTACACAGTTAATAGAAAGAAAAAAGGTACATGTATTGGGTGTTGATAAATCATGAATGAAACTCTACTTTTTATACTGAAATCTATGTTTTAGGCAGGTTAAACATTATCACAACTTTATGAATGTCTCCCCAATTTTTTTCTCCCGGCTCTTCTGCATGCATTACGCAGTTAAAAGAAAAAAAAAAACAGTAAATTTGTTGTCAATGAAAATCATCCATGAAACTGTACTTTTTATACTGAAATCTATGTTTTAGGCAGGTTAAACGTCATCACTTTACGAACATCTAAATAATACCCCATCTCCCTCCTCCCTCCTCCCCTCCTCTTCTGCATGCATTGCATATGGATAGATAAAATGCTTATTATATGCCTATTTTAAAAAAACTATACAAATACAACGTGAGAAAGGGTAAAATATGTTCTTACGTGAAAATGCAGAATTTGTGTCAAAAAAATTAGATCACAAGGCAAAATTGAAGAATAAATTAAAGAAAAAAAAACATTGGGCAACACATACCCAAAGATCCGTTGTGCACTCTTAGTAAAGGTAATCACAGTATGCACGTCGGCTGACGTCATACGTAGGTAAGAGCTTCAAATCACAGCGCAACCGGAAGTCGTCCTCTTTCCTGCGATGTCACTTGAGAGGAGAGGTACGATTTCATGAGCTCCGCTCATCTGATGTTTAATTGTGTTATAGGCGTTCATGTCATGTTAAAGATCAGTTGGGAAAAAGTATGTTATGTGTTGTTATAATTGACCATTATTTCGGGTTATCAATTCGTTAAATTAAGTTTATTTGAAAGCTGAAAAAGGGTGAATAGTATATCGCATGCAGTGGACAGCTTGGTGAATTCATAAAAATGTTAGAGACTATATGCCCCCTAACATTTTGCGCGTGGAACATTTTGATTAAATGTGTGTATGAAGGTTATAATATATTGGTGTATATAAATAGATGTGTAAATGTAAATTATATAATTTTGTATATTTTGTAAGCATACTATATATATATATATATATATATATATATATAATCTAGTTTATTAATATAATGAACATTGCATTGTGTTTTGTGGTTGAATACCTGGTGTACTTAAACATGTATTTTGTGGTTAACAGGCAAAAGAGTGTTGCAGATAACAGTGCCTGTCTGTGTTTTACCACACAGGTATGTTAATTAGCATCCAAGAAACACTGTAATGCTGTTTTGAACTATTTTATAAGAATGACATGGTATTAATTATTGATTTATTATTATTATTATTATTATTATTATTTACACTTTGTATTATTGTGTGTGTATATATATATTGTGTATGTGTATTGTAAAGTTGTGCGCATGCGCGCGCTCTTTCCTGCGATGTCACTTGAGAGGAGAGGCAAAAGAGTGTTGCAGATAACAGTGCCTGTCTATTTGTGTTTTACCACACAGGCATTACAATTAAATAGGGGTGTAACGATATCACAAACCGAACCGAAAGATCGCGATACACCACCCACGATACGAATCGCGGAACTCTCATGGCGTACCGCGGTACTCACACGCCTCCTGCTGCCCATTGTTGAGGTTAATGTCACTTATCTCTAACTAACTAATCTATTAATTTAAACAATTTTCTTTCCATACATTTGATTAATTGTATTGGTAACGACTAATAAGAGCTTTTTGTAAATGCGGTGTTTCTAAAATATTATATTTTCAAAGTTTAGCTGTTTGCCAAAGTACGTTATGTCACGTATCTTGGGAGTGAGACGTCACCGTTTCGGGTTACTAACTTGGGATAGCAGCAATGATGGCCTGCTCCGCCTGAGATTGGCCAGATCCCCCAGAACACATTTAAGTCTATTGTGTGGGGAACCTTTTTGTGGTTTTCCAGTGGAGTACAGGAATGTGGATTTGTGGTTGTATGACAAAGCCAAAACTATAAGAAAGGAAAAACTATAAGAAAGGATAAACTATAAGAAAGGAAACACGTCTAATATGCGAGCGCATCTCTGGAGACATCACCCCAACACTGATATTAGCGGCACACGTAAGAAGCATCAAAAACAGGAAACTTTTCCCACTGGCTTCAGAATGAAAGCTACAAACGCTAACTCCTGACCGTGCTCAAACAATTACAAAAGGCAATAGGTGTTTTCCAATGGCACGTAGAATAATGCCGAGCCATTTTTTTTTCCGTTGTTGCGAATGACGGATATCATTCATAACCTCATAACAAAAAATGAAACCAACACTCAGTGAAAACACATGCCTCACAGCCATAAAATATATCTTAGTAAGCGTTAAGACTTACTTACGAAATAAAACAAATCTAAACAAAAACATATTTCAGTTAATGCATAATCGGTAAGAATCTCTCTAAAGGTGCGTCTAATATACCGAGTCGCAACCTCCGGCACACAGACTCAGAAACCCAGTTTAGTAAACAACAATTAAAATAGCTCCTTACTATTCCATGTCATATTTATGATAATTTCTTTGTGCTGCTTTCAGTTGAGCTTGATGCGTGTGTTTGAACGCAGAACTGTTCAGCTGCGGGACACTAAACACCGTGGAGTCGCTCGTGACAGTCGCGGTAGCATGGTCTCGTGTTGTTTCCACCAGCGCGGCAGTTTTGTTTCATCACTAATTAATGGATGTCTAAAATATAAAAGCAAGGAGAAGTCTAAAACAGGCGGGAGGCCCAGCCCGCGTCTGAACTAGGTTGAGCGTTATAGGCAAGTGCCAACTCTTCCAGTGGAGTCAAATCCACTTGCATGGTGGAAGGACAACGAGAGCCAGTGTTTATTTTTGACTAGTCTTGGACTTGGATTAATATATTTAATTTTAGTTTACTCAGGTAAGCTGACTGCACTAAAGAGATAAATGTTTTATTCTGACTAGTCTACATTGGAAGTATTTATTTCATTTTTGTTTACTCAGGTATGCTGACTGCACTAAAAATGTGAAGCCAAAGTTAATAAAGGAAAAAGTCAAGTTATTTTTGTTGTTGTTATTATTAAGTTAAGTTAATCTATTTTTCCTTAGCATTGCTGGTAAAATGACATGAACCCTGCCCCCACAGCAAACCGAACCGAACCGGACCGTGGCTCCAAAACCGTAAACCGAACCGAACCGTGCCATTGGTTATCGTTTTACACCTCTAACAATTAAATCACCTTCTTTATTATTTAACATTAAAATAACCATAAGCAGAGGAACACCTCTACACTTGGGCACCATGCACCCCGCCCAATTTCACCGAGATCAAGCTTGATTTATACTTATTCATCAAATACGCCGTAGGTTGTGCGAAGTATGTTTGCAGGCTCAGGAGACTGGTCTGCTAGTACCCCTCCCTCCACAGTCACAGTCGTCGCAGACTGGTCTGCTAGTACCCCTCCCTCCACATGTATTTGAGTTTTGTGTGTTTTTTGCACTTTAATATATTTTAATGTTACACCTTCTTATTTAAAATAAAACAAAGCAAAGAACAAGTGTCTTATTTAAAACGTAGCATTACATCACTTTGTTGTCCATGACAAACTGTTGTTCTGCCATGGTACGTTACAAGTCCTTGTGGCGATTGAAAGAATGACATCATCTCCTGTTCCGTTGTCGTCTCTTTTTTGTAGTTTTAAATAAATTATCTGTTCTTTGATATTTATTTGCTGCAGTTAAGGCTATAATGATTCTCAGACGAGCCGCTTCTTTTTCGACTTTTGTTGTGGTACTGCAGGTTACACCAGCAACATGCCCGTGGATGCTGCAGACTAGCGGTTTGCATGTGTACTGCACGTCGACGCAGACAACGATGCAGAAGTACTGTATAAATGAAAACCGACGCACAGCCTATGGCGTAGAGTCTACGGTCTACACCTTAGAGTTAGAGTTAGAGTCTACACCTTAAGTGTTGTGGCCCCACAGTGTGAAATATTGACCAGTTGACCAGTTTGAGTGGAGAAAGCAGTATTTGAGATTGCAAGAAAGCAGAAATGGCCTCCTGTAACTTCAAAAAGAGCAGGAACGACGCAAGAAATTCCGCCAGAGGCGTTCAGTGGACCTGGACAACACAGCTTTGCGAGTCCAGAGGGCAAAGTCCCAAAAAGAGCAAAAAAAACACAGAAATTTCGGAAACCTCCCTGGCCTTCAGTGATGTCTTTGGAGGAAAGCGAAAGGAGGAGATGTCCCCATCCACTAGACATCTAGAAAAGGCCTGCCGAGAGAGTCTTCTCCACAAGCCGCCCCATCCACCAGTCAGCAGTGGCCTCCAGTGCTCAAGAATGTCAGAGTATCAGGTGAGATCTTTAAACTTTGAAAGAATGTAAAAGAATAAATTAATGTAAGAAGCAACAAATGTCTTATATATATATATATATATATATATATTCAATATATTCTATATATAATATATATATATATATATATATAGAGTATCTATAAAATATATATATATAATTAGATATATAAATATATATATATATATATATATAAATATATTTATATAAGTTATTTATAAATAAAGATATTAAAAATATATGCTATATATATATATATAATCATATATATATATATATATATATATATATATAATATATATATATATATATATATATATATATAATATATATACTATATATGATAATATATATAATATATATTAATATATATATCTATATATATATATATATATACAATATATTATATATAAATATATATATAATATCTATATATAATATATATAATATATAAATATATAAATATATATATATAAATATATATACTATATCTAATAAATATATAAATATATATATAATATATATAAACAATATATAAATATTATATATATATATATATTATCTATATATAAATATATAATATATAGTATAAATATTATATATATATTTATAAATATACATATATATATAGATATGAATATATATATATATAAAAATATATATTTTAGAGGTGGGCATAGATTAATTTTTTAATCTAGATTAATCTCACTGTAATCTTGGAATGAATCTAGATTAAAATGGCTAATTTGAATTCTGCCGAAGGCATTCAAATTATGTTCAATAAGATGTACTTTTAGTACTGATAGAAGCTGTGCTGCACTCAAACAGTAGTTTGACGACGACTCTTCCCCTGCGCTACATTGCTTGGCCCGGCATCTTCCGCATTAGCTAAGGGATGCTTTGCATTTAGGTGGTACTTGAGACTGGAAGAACTCCTACAGTAAACTAATTCCCGCATTGCACAAGTTGCAAACAACCTTACGCCTGTTTCACACAAAACAACATTTCCGTCTGCAGTGCGTATGCGTGCATTTTTTTATTTATTTGTTAAGTGTATTTACAGTATTTTAAGCGTACCCATGTTAACGGGTACGTCACGCGGTTGCGGTCCGTCAGTGCGTTCCAGGAGCGGTGCGTCTGCAGCAGTGCAGCGATCGTTTACGTACCGAGCTGTGCTGCATGCGTTGAATTAAAATGACAGCTTATTGTTCGCGGTAAAAATTAACATGGATTGACACGGAAATGCAGTAATTTCACAATAAATGTATATTAAAGCCTACTGTTCACACGCAACACATGGGTTTTTGGCTAGGTTTAAAACAAGAAAAAAAGCACCTTTAGATAAACGAGGCAACATGATGTAGGCCTATGCACTTTTATGGAAGCAGAAAAACAAAGTTCATTAAGAAGATTTAAATGCAAAAGGCACGAGAGTCAACTGTTTCTGTCAGCGGTGCTTTAATTTTAAACATTTGCGATATCCTAACAAGAAAAGTAGGCTAATTGTTGTGTTTAAATGTTTTGCCGCTTGCTTGAGCAGCTTATACAAACCTAGAAGTCAAATACATGAATCTGAATAATATATTGTTTATATTTATTAAGTTTAAACTAATGTCTATGATTATGAAAGATTGTTACTGTTCTGTGATAAGAGCCTTTTGTTTTTTTGTTTTTTTTTACATGGTTTGAAATATAGAATGATGAACAAATGTTGTGTTGGTGGACTAAACAGCCGCGGATCAGTAGCGGACTGCAAACGCGTCCTGTGTGAAAGCACAATGAGTCCATGCTGCTTCTGCAGCACATACGTCACGCACACGGACTGCAGACGGAGTATGTGTGAAACAGGCGTGAGTCTTTGTCGAGGTGTTTTTTGGGAAGCTTGGTAATTTCACAGTAGGTCCGAACAGTAGGCATACACACAGGTTCGAAGACTCTCTGTTCTCTCCCCCTACAGTGCAATTCGTCTAGGTATAACATCCGCGCTGCCCACATCACGGTGAAAGTCATCATAGCTAGCGTAGTATAGACCCAGCTCCCAACCCAGAATAGACATAGATTAACGGCGATATTTTTTTTTATCGCCCAATAAGAGTCTCACGTTAATGCCGATAACGGCCCACCACTAATATATATGTATGTGTGTGTGTGTATATGTATGTGTATATATATGTATGTATATGTGTGTATATATGTATTTTTGCCTTGTACAGCTGTAGCTGATGCAGCCCTTAAACGGTTACCAAGGGCCACAGCCTGGAGATGAAAGAAGAGGGCTGAAGAGGACAAAAAGGCCCTAATGCACAACAAAGCAATTGCACGGCGAGCAGATCCATAGGGATATCCATGCAGATTGTGTGGACAGTCAAAGAGACTGGAGTTTGGTCACAGTTTCTTCAGAGGAAAAAGTTTCTGTGCCACCGCAGCTGGAAAGACAGTTTCTCAATGGCTTTCTGAGCAGACAAATGTTGACGACGTGCCTCGGACAACTGCTTGAAGGAAAAAGAAGAGAGAGGAAGCCATTGCACAGGGCCTGCCTCAGAAAAGGCCAAAGGAATGCAAACCGCTGACTTGCTCTCTGTGTCAGCAGGCAAAAAATGAAGGATTATGGACACTCACGGTACAGTGGCAAATCCTTTTGCAGCAGTTATGAGGGCAAGACTGTGGAACTTTGGCTGGCAGAGCAGCAGTCTCTTGCTCCCCCTAAATAATTGCCACTGTATTTTTGTATTCTTTATCTCGGTCTTTTATTATCTTTGTTAATTTTATTAGATTGTCTGTTTGCAAGTATGTCAGCAGTAGTTTAGTGTCTGCTGTTATTTTTTTTTTCCTGCTAAAGAATGTTTTTATACATACACACACACAGTGGGTACAGAAAGTATTCAGACCCCCTTAAATTTTTCACTCTGTTATATTGCAGCCATTTGCTAAAATCATTTTAAGTTCTTTTTTTTTTCCTCATTGTACACACAGTACCCCATATTGACAGAAAAACACAGAATTGTTGATATTTCAGTTTTTCTTCAATAAATCTGCAAAAATATCACATGGTCCTAAGTATTCAGACCCTTTGCTGTGACACTCATATATTTAACTCAGGTGCTGTCCATATCTTCTGATCATCCTTGAGATGGTTCTACACTACACATTCATGTTGAGTCCAGCTGTGTTTGCTTATACTGAGTTGGACTTGATAAGGAAAGCCCCACACCTGTCATATATAATACCTTACAGCACCAGTGCATGTCGAGCAAATGCAGAATCATGAGGTCAAAGGAACTGCCTGAAGAGCTCAGAGACAGAATTGTGGCAAGGCAAAGATCTGGGCAAGGTTACAAAAAAAATTCTGCTGCACTTAAGGTTCCTAAGAGCCCACGTGGCCTCCATAATCCTTAAATGGAAGACGTTTGGGACGACCAGCACCCTTCCTAGAGCTATTCGGGGAGAAGAGCCTTGGTGAGAGAGGTAAACGAAGAACCCCAAAGATCACTGGGCTGATCTCCAGAGATGCAGTTGGGAGATGGGAGAAAGTTGTAGAAAAGTCAACCATCACTGCAGACCTCCACCACCTCGGGCTTTATGGCAGAGTGGGCCCGACGGAAGTCTCTCCTCAGATGCAGACCAACTGATGAAAGCCTGCCTGGAGTTTTTTGCTAAAAAACAGAGAAGTAAGATTCTCTGGTCTGATGAGACCAAGATAGAACTTTTTGGCCTTAATTCTAAGCGGTATGTTTGGAGAAAACCAGGCACTGCTCATCACCTGTCCAATACAGTCCCAACAGTGAAGCATGGTGGTGGCAGCATCATGCTGTTGGGTTGTTTTTTCAGCTGCAGGGACAGGACGACTGGTTGCAATCGAGGGAAAGATGAATGCGGCCAAGTACAGGGATATCCTGGACGAAAACCTTCTCCAGAGTGCTCAGGACCTCAGACTGGGCCGAAGGTTCACCTTCCAACAAGACAAAGGACCCTAAATCACACAGCCTAAAATAACGAAGAGTGGCTTCACAACAACTCCGTGACTGTTCTTGAATGGCCCCAGCCAGAGCCCTGACTTAAACCCAATTGAGCATCTCTGGAGAGACCTGAAAATGGCTGTCCACCAAAGTTTACCACCAAAACCCTGACACAACTGGAGAGGATCTGCAAGGAGGAATGGCAGAGGATCCCCAAATCCAGGTTTGAAAAACTTGTTGCATCTTTCCCAAAAAGACTCATGGCTGTATTAGATCAAAAGGGTGCTTCTACTAAATACTGAGCAAAGGGTCTGAATACTTAGGACCATGTGATATTTCAGTTTTTCTTTTTTAATAAATGTGAAAAAATGTCAACAATCCTGTTTGTTTTCTGATTTTAGCGAAAGGCTGCAATATAACAAAGAGTGAAAAATGTAAGGGGGTCTTTCCTTACCCACTGTGTGTGTGTATGTATATGTGTGTGTGTGTGTGTGTGTGTGTGTGTGTATGTATTTTCTTTGTATTTTGTATATTTTTTTCAACAATTTAAACCAATAAAACAATACTACAATCACTAATAATCTAACAATATTGAATGTTAATTTTTGTTAGACTTTTTTAAAATATTTGTATTTAGTATTTTGTTTACATGTATATATTTTTATATATTTTTTTAAATGTTAAAAGTATTTGATAAAAAATATTATATCTTTTCACATTTTCACACACCTCCTTCTGCTGATTATTTTTGTTTTATTTTAATATTTGTATTTAGTATTTTATTTACATATATTTTATAATTTTTATATTTTTTTCTTATGTGAACTATTTAATCTCTTTTCTATTATCTTTAAACTTGTTGTACTGTTTCTGCTGTTATTTGTTCTGTTTTATTTATATATTTGTGTTTAGTAATTTGTTCACAACAATAAATATATATAATACTTTTCTACTATTAACAAATAAAAAAAAAAACAAAAGAATTATTTTGTAGAATAACTACTAAAAAAAAAAAACAAATTACATAACACCATAATAAACAATATTTAAAATAAAAGTGTATATAACAATTGATTTTAAAAAATAGCAACATTAGAATGCTAATGAATAATTTAAAAAAAGCTACACAAATAAAAGACAATAACATGACCTTCATGAAGGCAAATAAGCAGTCTAAAATAAAGAATAGTCTTTTATAACTGTTTAATGACCGTTATGAGGACAAATAAGTTCTATAATAATGAACAATCATTTCAGACAATTAGCGTGGCCTTAATGAAGGCAGATAAACCTGAAATAAGGTTTTGATCTATTAATGTTACCTTTTATGAGGCAAATAAATGTTCTCGAACAGTCATTAAATGTTCTAAAATAAAGAATAAATATTTAGGACAGTTTGCAAGACCTTTATGACGGCAAATAAAATGTTTCTCAAATAAACAACACATCAAACGTGTTCTAAAAATATATAATTATTTGGGAAACTTCTAAAATGAACAATCATTTTGGGGCAGATAAACTTTCTGAAATGAACAATCATTTTGGACTATTAACACAATCTTTATTAAATACAAACAAATGTTTTATTAGAATAAAATAAAATTTCTTACGGTAGAAGCAAAAGATATGTACAATATTTACAAACATAAAACTATTTACAGTGAAGGATTCTCTCATCCTCTCCTCTTCTCTTTAGCAGCCACTCTTCTAGTGTCTTTCCCTCTGCTGTGGCACAGAAGTAGAAGCTGCCCACCCTGTTGTGCCCCATCGAGTGCACTTTTTTTTTTTTTTTTCTGGGCTGCCCACATCGAGTGCACGTGTTATCTTTTCGCGCAGGTTGCTGGGGACGGGGCAGCCCTTGGTCCTGAGCTAAAAACTCTGTTGCCTTCCTCTTCCTCCACAGATGTTCCTGCTCCTGGAGCAGAAAGAGACGCTGGCCGTGGAGCAGAGAGAGCGGGTGCTGATGCAGGGGGAGGAGGTCATTGCCCACGTCGTGTGGCCTGACCTGACGACAGATCAGGGCTTTCAACATAGGGGATAGGTTGAAGTGATGACCCAGGTGCAGAGGGAATTGACGTCATCTGTCTGGCTACAGGAAGCTGGGTGTGAGATACCATGCTGATCTGAGGCAAGGGCACACTCAGAGCCAGCACATCTGCCTCCAGCTTCTTCCTGTAGTTGTTGTACCTGTTTGAAATGACAATTAATAGGATGAACATAATCTGAGAATTGTAAAATTACTTTTATATCTGGCTTTCATTGAAACTATTTACCAGACAGAAAGCGTCCGCTGACTGACCTCAAACAGCTGAATTCTTGTCTGTCCCCTCAGTGCTGGGCAGTTCCCCACCAGTCTCCATATGGCCTGGTAGTCATGTAGAACAGCAGCCCAGCGGTTCATTGAAACGCCCCACTTCACCTTCCTCACTGGAAGCTCCAGACATACTGCCTCTACAATTCTACTAATATTAGGCCACTGCGCAGGAGCCCTGCCCCAACACACATCTGTAAAATAAAATAGGGGATTAGAAAGCTTAAAAAGCATAGTCATTTATATTTTTACAGCTCAAGGTGTGTAAATGTTTAACTCTACTGCTTCAGACTCTCTTTTCCATGGCAGGTGGAGGTTTTGGAGTGGGTGGCCTTGAACCTGCCTTGCAAAAGTCTCTCCTTGTGTCTTAGTGGATAGGAAAAACCCTGTCTGTCACTGTCTGGGAGTCTGTCCCACAGCCTAACAATGTCAGTAGCTTCCCTGTCCAAGATGCAAGGCTTTTCCCTCAGCTCGACAAGGTATCTGGCCAGGTCCACCACTGTGTCAAATCCTGGAGTCCCGTCTGGTCTTCTGCACACCTAACAAAAAGAAAGAAGATCAGTTAGTATGGATGGAAAAGTCATCCAAGTGATGGCATGGCAAAGTATGCATACATACATCTTCCTGGGGCTCAGGTGGCAAGTCCTGTGAGGACTGAGAGGGTGACGGTGAATCCCGAGACAAGCATATAGCTTCCTTGGTTGAGACTAAAGAAACAGGGGAGATGGCGTGGTCCTGCTCCTCTGCTTCATCCCCAAATCCTTCATCTTCTATATCTCCCAAGCCCGCTGGGATCCCATCTGGGTCCCACCCAAAGTTCTTCCTCAACTCCCAGGACTGCTGTGAGCACAGGTACTCCACCCTGATAAGCACGCCTGACAAAAGAAAATTAAACAGAAAACAAGGTTGTAAAACAGAAGTCTGTGCATTACCAAAACAAAGCATGGCATTATAGACACATACCTGTGTACTCTCCTGGCTTGGAGTAGTCTTGCACAAGACTACAGCCAAGAAGATGCTGGCTGAGCTGATTGAGGCTGTGCTGGAGTGAGCCACTGTAGCAGCGCAGCAACAAGGGAGAATCATGTTTGACGGCAACACCAGCACGGTCCTCATTCCACCGCTTCAAACCCTCAAGCAGATAAGCCTGGAAATTTTCCAGGTTAGCACTTGTTCCTGATTAAAAAAAGGAAACATTAAAAATAATTTAAAATTACAAATGACATGAAATGGACTATCACAAAAACACACCTCGAGGTGGATGTGTGTAATCTTACCGGGTATGAAGCGGTTGAGGTGGTTATGGAAGGACTCCAGGGAAGTGTACCCCCGAACGCAGCGGTACACAGGAAGTGTGAGCCCTCCCTTTGTAACACTTCCTGTCTGGGTGTACAGCTGCACTCCAGGAGGGTCCTGGATGCAGGGAAGATTGCGCTGAGAGTCCCAGATGACATCCATCCTCTCCTGGTCCACCAAGGGGATGCCCATGGTTTCCCTGGCGTCCCTGAAGGCCTCCAGCATCTGTCCGATCAGCTGCTCTTCATTGAGGCCTCTGATGCCCTGCTGTTGCTCCAGCTCCCTCCTTTTTGCCTCCCTCTGCAGGGCCACATCTCCCTCGTCCCAGTAGAAAATGCAGGCAGAGAGCTTTGCCGTGAACAGACCATAGAGTGGGTGGCTGTCAGTGTGCAGACCTGCAGCAAAGCACCGCATGAAGTGCCTCACATAAAGACGAACTACCAGATCACTCCATCCGCTGAACATGGTAGCTGCTCTGGATGTTCCCACAGAAGAGCAGAAATCTCTGTCCACATACAGGAGCGTGGGTGGAGCAACTCCAGCCGCCTCGTACCTCCTCACCAGGCCCATGGTCATGGGAGGCAGTCCCTGACCCTCATGTGAGGTTGAAGCACAGACATGAGGCCTTTCGTGCTCATTGCCCACATTGGTGACCCAGTCTGCGGTCCCAGCTGCAGCTCCTGCCAGTTTTTTGGCCACCTGTTATTGGAAAACAAAACAGTTCAATGAGCTCCAAACATATACAAAGAATCAAATCTATTTAAGATAATCTGTGATTAATATGTTACCTGTTTTGTGGAGTCCATTTTCAGGATGGACCCAAACACAGAGGTGACCCTGGCTTTTAGCTCACTATACCGGGACCAGACATCCTCTGCGTGGACAGAGAGGAGCCACTGGGCAGTTGGTACAGGTGGCATCAGAGGTGGAGGTGTGATGGGATGTGTGGTGGTGCCCTGAAACCGGTCACACAGAGACAGGTATTGCAGGGTCCTCTCCATCCAGTCCTCACTATGTTGTTCACAAAGTTTGTGATATAGAATTGTGGCATTGTTGCCAAGAGAGCATTCCCTCATCAACTTTGCCACATACATATCACAAGAGAACCTGTTAAAATAAACGGACAAACCAAGGCCAAGTTTATTAAAGTTCATTTAAAGTGTTATTTTTATTTCTAGAGCAAAAGTGTGATGTTTCCCACACACAAAAAACTGGGTTCAATGGGGGGTCGTTAACTCCTAAAAAGGCGACAGGTGCAGTATCTCAAGTAGTTGGAAAGCTATTGTTCTGAGTTTGACACCTTTGAAAGGTCAAGCTTAAGCCCCTTTCACACTGCACGTTGGACCCGGAAAATTGCCGGAACATTGCCAGGTCGCCTTCTGTGTGAACGCAAATTGGTCCCGGGTCGGGGACCTAGTAACATTGCCAGGTTCAGTCTTTGAATGAGCGCTGTGTGAACAAAAGCCAGAACTAATGCCGTAAAGGGTGTGTCGTAGTGATGACGCATGTTATCACGTGACTTTTTTACCAGGTGTTTTGAAGGCAGATCAACGTTCATGACAAAACAAATATATGCAAACTGTAATGAAGCAGATATCAGTTAGTTCCTCACTTTCTGCGC
This sequence comes from Cyprinus carpio, assembly GCF_018340385.1. Taxonomy (NCBI): domain Eukaryota; kingdom Metazoa; phylum Chordata; class Actinopteri; order Cypriniformes; family Cyprinidae; genus Cyprinus; species Cyprinus carpio. Next base: position 25,388,678 of record NC_056604.1, read on the forward strand.
TGATGCTGAGATCGTTCGCCAAATTAAGTGGAAGTTAACGTGCCTAAGTTAACTTGTACATTATACGTCACACCCTGATATCACGTTTCTTCACGGGACCTTTATGGGTTGTGTATGAACGCACGCACATATTCCGGGTAATCACTGGCAGTGTGAAAGGGGCAAAATCTAGCGACCCGGGAACAATTGCCAGGACACATTACCCGTGTATTTTCTGGAATCGCAGTGTGAAAGGGGCTTTAGTTCAATAAAGGGTCGTTCACACATTCTGAACAGAACCTAGACTGGCAGACACAGTGTCTTGTGAAAAAACTTCAAAAGAAAGATAAGGCTTGTTTTATGTACAAATTACAAGTAATTAATTTTTAAAAGTATATATTTTAAATTAATTGAAGTTGCATTATGACCATTACAGCATAATTAATAGTGTAACATTTTAGTAGTTAACTGCACCTGCCTATGTATTTTTTCCTACAATAAGAATAATTTTTTTATGACTCACCGGTAATTGAGGATAGCTGGGAACATCCTGCGGTGAGCCAGATCCAGCTTGTCCAGGATGTCGTAGGACCATGCGGCCAGATTTTTATGGCAGAGCTGACACTCCAGGTATTCCGTCGCCAGAAAATACCAGCCGTGTAAGTTCAGCACCCGCCTCACTGTATTGTAGAGCCCACAAGCTGTCAGTCGCTGACCGGACCGTCTGCAGTGTGGTGAGCTGCAGATCAGCTTGTAGGACCACATCCTGTAGGGCATCCACAAACACACCGGCCTGGTGAAGAACACGTCCGTTGATGCTGGAGGCTAATGATACAGTAGACATGGCTGGGGAGGGTACCACCACATCTGCAGGTTATCCGTCAGCACTGCCCTTTCACCCCGGTATCGGAAAAGGGAGCGGCCAATCCACTCGTGTTCCTTTGGAAGGGAGTACTTTCAGGCCTCAGGGAGAACAACCTATACAAACCAAAATGTTATATATGAACAATAACAAATTAGTAATTCAATAATAAATATATATATAAGCACACTTCTGGAGTGAAAACTACCGCAGAAGCTGCTGATACCAGCCTTTGAATGCCACTTTGCTCCAAGTGAGGTGAGCGGATTGGTGTTGAAGGTGGTGGTGGTGGAAGTACTATGAAGAATACAATTTTAATTTTGTAATTATTACTAATGATTATTTTCAGGTTATAGGGATTTATGGTTACATAATACTATATGACAAAAGAAAACAACTTCCAAGGCTAAAGCCAGAAGATCTGCAATAAAATTGACAATGTTATTTATAATTACATTAGAACGTGCACAGAATTATGCCAGATATAGATCTAAAAACGCACTGTATGCTGTGGCTGGCTGGGAATGGGAGCTTTGGGTGGGAGGAGGGGAAGCCAGACGTGAAAGGTGCGGGACAGGCTGGGATACAGAAGATGCAGAGGATGACTTTTTTCTCTCTTCAGCCCTAATTTTCTTCTGGTCCCTCTGCAAGATGTATTTCTTCAGGGCATCCATCTTGCTGCCTGCACTGGTTTCCTTGTTTCTGATGAACTCCACATAGCTGCATATGAAACAAAGTAATATACATGAATGATTAGATTAAAATACATACAAAACAGCAATACAATTAACAAGCAAGCAGAAGCATATATTACCTTTTCCTCTCCCTGTCCTTGGCCTCATAGAGCTCCTTGGGGTCCACAGGAAGAGCACTTTCAAAGCTCACCAGACAGTCACCCTCACAGCCAGGTAACATTCCCTCTCTTTGCCTGCGCACTGTGATGGCTTCTGTGACCTTCTCGAATGTGCAGGCATATTTGAGAAAGACATCTTTGTTAGCCATGAGGGCACCTCTGTCCAATCTGCCAGCCTCGTGCTTCCACTGATGCCCAGATAGGACCATGTGGGAGTAACCAAGGTCATTCTCCAGCATCCACTTGAAGGTTTTCACTCTGTATTGACAAAACTGGATGGCACTTTAACTTGCCAGCAGCAGGTCATCAAAGGGACACCCTCCAACATGGATAACCCTGACCTTGGCCTCCTCCAGCACATCTTCAGGGTCCTTTGGTACAAAGGGCACCCCTTCAGCCACTTGTGAAAGGTGGAATTTCTCCACAGTGGCTGCCTGCCTGTTTTTAAAAGAATTTAGTTTTCTTTTCATCGTTATTTATTAAAACTGACATAAAGTGTCAAAGAATACATCAGAAAAATTATGCATGCATTACACCGTTAATAGAAAGAAAAAAGGTACATGTATTGGGTGTTGATGAAAATCATCAATGAAACTGTACTTTCTATACCAAAATCTATGTTTTAGGCAGGTTAAACGTCATCACTACTTTACGAACGACTCAGTAACATTACCCCAATTTTTTTTCTCCCGCCTCTTCTGCATGCATTGCACATGGATAGATAAAATGCTTATTATATGCCTATTTTTAAAAAACTATATATAATAATGCAGAAGTGCGTTTAAAAAAAAAAAAAGTTAGTTTTTGTGGATTTTAACTGAAATCGCATGAGAAAAACAGCAAGAGAGTGTTGTTCCGAGGGATTCTGACAGAGCAAATGACGTCTGAGTCGACGGCAGCACCGGCACGAGGCCTCAGTCAATGGGAGCGATGATGAAGCTGATTTATACTTCTGCATCGAAACTACGCCGTAGGTTGTGCATAGTATGTGCAGGCTCCGGCGTATCCTGACATGCACCTATCAGAAAATGTCACAGCATGTCAAATCTACGTGGACCGCAGGCGCTGTGATTGGTCTGCTAGTACCCCTCCCTCCATATGTATTTGAGTTTTGTGTGTTTTTTGCACTTTAATATATTAAATGTTACACCTTCTTGTTTTAAATAAAACGAAGCAAAGAACAAGTGTCTTATCATTTAAAACGTAGCATTACATCACTTTGTTGTCCACAACAAACAGTTGTTCTGCCATGGTACGTTACAAATCCTTGTGGATATTGAAAGAATGACATCTTCTCCTGTTCCGTTGTCGTCTCTTTTTTTTGTAGTTTTAAGTAAATTGTCTGTTCTTTGATATTTATTTGCCGCAGTTAAGGCTATAATGATTCTCCGATGAGCCTCTTCTTTTTTGACTTTTATCTTGGTACTGCGGGTTACACGAGCAACATGCCCATGGACACTGCAGACTAGTGGTTTGTATGTGTACTGCAGATCGACACGGACAACGATGCAGAAGTACTGTATAAATGAAAACTGATGCACAGCCTACGGCATAGAGGCTATGGCGTATGTCCAACGCAGGAGTATAAATCAGCCTTAAGTGTTGTGGCCCCACAGTGTGAAATATTGACCAGTTGAGCAGTTTGACTGGAGAAAGCAGTATTTGAGACTGCAAGAAAGCAGAAATGGCCTCCTGTAATTTCAAAAAGAGCAGGAACGACGCAAGACATTCCACCAGAGGCTTTCAGTGGACCTGGACAACACAGCTTTGCGAGTCCAGAGGGCAGAGTCCGAAAAAGAGCAAAAAACACAGAAATTCAGCAAACCTCCCTGGCCTCCAGTGATTTCTTTGGAGAAAAGTGAAAGGAGGAGACGTTTCAGAGAAAGAATGGAGAGAAAGTCTTCTCTCCAAGCATCCCCATCCACTTGACATCTAGAAAAGGCCTGCCGAGAGAGTCTTCTCCACAAGCCGCCCCATCCACCAGTCAGCAGTGGCCTCCAGTGCTCAAGAATGTCAGAGTATATGGTGAGATCTTTAAACTTTGAAGGAATGGAAAATAATAAATTCATTTAAGAAGCAACAAATGATATATTATAATAGATATATTATATATATATATATATATATATATATATATTATATATATATATATTATCTATATATATATTAAGCACCCCATATTGACAGAAAAACATTTACACACATCAACCAACCCCTTAAATTTTTCACTGTTATATTGCAGACTTTTGCTAAAATTTTCCTCAATGTACACACAGCACCCCATATTGACAGAAAAACATTTTTGTAGATTTATTAAAAAAGAAAAACTGAAATATCACATGGTCCTAAGTATTCAGACCCTTTGCTGTGACACTCATATATTTAACTCAGGAGCTGTCCATATCTTCTGATAATCCTTGAGATGGTTCTACACCTTCATTTGAGTCCAGCTGTGTTTGATTATACTGATTGGACTTGATTAGGAAAGCCACACACCTGTCTATATAAGACCTTACAGCACACAGTGCATGTCAAAGCAAATGAGAATCATGAGGTCAAAGGAACTGCCTGAAGAGCTCAGAGACAGAATTGTGGCAACTCACAGATCTGGCCAAAGTTGAAAAAAAAATTCTGCTGCACTTAAGGTTCCTAGGAGCACAGTGGCCTCCATAATCCTTAAATGGAAGACGTTTGGGATGACCAGAACCCTTCCTAGAGCTGGCTGTCCGGCCAAACTGAGCTATCAGGGGAGAAGAGCCTTGGTGAGAGAGGTAAAGAAGAACCCAAAGATCACTGTGGCTGAGCTCCAGAGATGCATTTGGGAGATGGGAAAAAGCTGTAGAAAGTCAACTATCACTGCAGCCCTCCACCACTCGGGGCTTTATGGCAGAGTGGCCCGACGGAAGCCTCTCCTCAGTGCAAGACACATGAAAGCCCGTATGGAGTTTGCTAAAAAAAAACAGAGAAATAAGATTCTCTGGTCTGATGAGACCAAGATAGAACTTTTTGGCCTTAATTCTAAGCGGTATGTGTGGAGAAAACCAGGCACTGCTCATCACCTGTCCAATACAGTCCCAGGGGTGTTTTTCAGCTGCAGGGACAGGACAACTGGTTGCAATCGAGGGAAAGATGAATGCGGCCAAGTACAGGGATATCCTGGATGAAAACCTTCTCCAGAGTGCGCAGGACCTCAGACTGAATGGCAGAGGATCCCCAAATCCAGGTGTGAAAAACTTGTTGCATCTTTCCCAAAAAGACTCATGGCTGTATTAGATCAAAAGGGTGCTTCTACTAAATACTGAGCAAAGGGTCTGAATACTTGGGACCATGTGATATTTTAGTTTTTCTTTTTTAATAAATTTGCAAAAATGTCAACAATTCTGTGTTTTTCTGTCAATATGGCGTGCTGTGTGTACATTGAGGAAAAAAAATGAACTTAAATGATTTTAGCAAATGGCTGCAATATATCAAAGATTGAAAAATTTAAGGGGGGTCTGAATACTTTCCGTACCCACTGTATGTATTTTTGCTGATTTGTTTTATTTTAATATTTGTATTTAGTATTTTATTTACATTTACACATATTTTATATTTTTTTCTAACGTGAACTATTTAATCTTTTCTATTGTCAACAATAACTATTTAATCTTTTCAATTATATATAATTTTTTAGTAATTTTTTTCTGTACTGTTTTATTTATATATTTGTGTTTAGTAATTTGTTCACAATTATATATTTTATACTTTATATTTAGTTTTTTAGTGTGAACTATTTAATAAACAAAAAAACAGACTGTGAGATGTATTTTGGGGTAGAATTGCTATTAAATAAATTCAACTTAGTTCATACCTTTATAATCAAGTTTATTTAAAAATGCATATAACAATTTATTTAAAAAAGGAACATTAGGATGCTAATGAATAATTAAAAAAAGCTACACAAATAAAAGAAATGGTTAAGACAATTAACATGACCTTCTTGAATGCAAATAAACATTCTAAAATAAAGAATAGCCTTTTATAACTGTTTAATGACCGTCATGAGGACAAATAAGTGTTCTAAAATAATGAACAATCATTTAAGACATTTAACATGGCCTTAATAAAGGCAGATAAACCTGAAATAAGGTTTTGATCTATTAATGTAACCTTTATGAGGGCAAATAAATGTTCTCAAACAAAAGAACAGTCATTAAATGTTCTAAAATAAAGAATAAATATTTAGGACAGTTTGCAAGACCTTTATGACGGCAAATAAATGTTCTCAAATAAAAAACAGTCAAAGTGTTCTAAAATATATAATTATTTGGGACACTTTATATGTCCTTTATGTAGGCAGATAATCCTTTTGAAATGAACAATCATTTTGGACTATTTACACAATCTTTATTAAATACAAACAAATGTTAATAGAATAAAATAAAATTCTTAATACAAGCAAAAGATATGTACAATATTTACAAATAAAACTATTTACAGTGAAGGATTCTCTCTCATTCCTCTTCTCTTGCAGCCACTCTTCTAGTGACTTTCCCTCTGCTGTGGCACAGAAGTAGAAGCTGCCCACCCTGTTGTGCCCAAACTCTTTTTTTCTGGGCTGATCACGTCGAGTGAACGTGTAATCTTTTCACACAGGTTGCTGGGGATGGGGCAGCCCTTGGTCCTGAGCTAAAAACTCTGTGGAGGAAGAGGAAGGCAGCAGAGTTTTCCTGCTCATTGATGTTCCTGCTGCTGGAGCAGAGAGAGACGCTGGCTGTGGAGCAGAGAGAGCGGGTGCTGATGCAGGGAGAGGAGGTCGCTGCCCACGTCGCGTGGCCTGACAGATCAGGGTTTTCAACATAGGGGAAAGGTTGAAATGATGACCCAGGTGCAGAGGGAATTGACGTCATCTGTCTGGCTACAGGAAGCTGGGTGTGAGATACCATGCTGATCTGAGGCAAGGGCACACTCAGAGCCAGCACATCTGCCTCCAGCTTCTTCCTGTAGTTGTTGTACCTGTTTGAAATGACACAATTAATAGGATGAACATAATCTGAGAATTGTAAAATTACTTTTATATCTGGCTTTCACTGAAACTATTTACCAGACAGATAGCGTCCACTGACTGACCTCAAACAGTTGAATTCATGTCTGTCCCCTCAGTGCTGGGCAGTTCCCCACCAGTCTCCATATGGCCTTGTAGTCATGTAGTACAGCAGCCCAGTGGTTCATTGAAACGCCCCACTTCACCTTCCTCACTGGATGAGCTCCAAACACAATTCCAATAAAATTATACCAATACTAAGCAACCCCGCACCAACACACACCCCAAAAAAAAAATATAAAATAAAAAAAAAAATCATAAAAAAAAAAAAAAAAAAAAAAAAAACCATAGTCATTTATATTTTTACAACTCAAAGTGTGCAAATGTTTAGCTTACCGCTTCAGGCTCTCTTTTCCATGGCAGGTGGAGGCTTTGGAGTGGGTGGCCTTGAACCTGCCTTGCAAAAGTCTCTCCTTGTGATTTGGCGGATAGGAAACACCCTGTCTGTCACTGTCCGGCAGTCTGTCCGACAGCCGAACAATGTCAGCAGCTTCCCTGTCCGAGATGCAAGGCTTTTCCCTCAGCTCAACAAGGTATCTGGCCAGGTCCACCACTCTGTCAAATCCTGGTGTCCCGTCTGGTCCTCTGCACACCTAACAAGAAGAAGATCAGTTAGTATGGATGAAAAAGTCATCCAAGTGATGGCATGGCAAAGGATGCTTGTATGCATACATACATCTTCCTGGGGCTCAGGTGGCAAGTCCTGGGAGGACTGAGAGGGTGACCGTGAATCCCGAGACAAGCATATAGCTTCCTTTGTTGAGACTAAAGAAAGAGGGGAGATGGTGTGGTCCTGCTCCTCTGCCTCATCCCCAAATCCCTTATCTTCTATATCTCCCTAATCCACTGGGATTCTGTCTGGGACATCTGGGTCCCGCCCAAAGTTCTCCCTGAACTCCCAGGACTGCTGTGAGCACAGGTACTCCACCCCGATAAGCACGCCTGACAAAAGAAAATTAAACAGAAAACAAAAATCAAAAAAATAAATACACACACCACACAAAAAAAAAAAAAATGGCATCATAGACACATACCTTTGTACAGTCCTGGCTTGGACTAGTCTTGCACAAGACAACAGCCAAGAAGATGCTGGCTGAGCTCATTGAGGCTGTGCTGAAGTGAGCCACTGTAGCAGCGCAGCGATAAGGGAGCATCATGTTTGATGGCGGCAGCAGTAGCGCGGCCCTTGTTCCTCCGCTTCACCGCTCCAAACCCTCAAGCAGATAGTCCTGGAAATTTTCCAGGTTTGCGCTTGTTCCTGATTAAAAAAGGAAACATTAACATTTAAAATTACAAATGACATGAAATGGACTAAAACAAAAACACACCTCGAGGTGGATGTATGTAAGCTTACCGGGTATGAAGCGGTTGAGGTGGTTATGGAAGGACTCCAGGGAAGTGGACCCCCGAACGCAGTGGTACACAGGAAGTGTGAGCCCTCCCTTTGTCACACTTCCTGTCTGGGTGTACAGCTGCACTCCAGGAGGGTCCTGGATGCAGGGAAGATGCCGCCTTTGAGTGTCCCAAATGACATCCATCCTCTCCTGGTCCACCAAGGGGATGCCCATGGCTTCCCTGGCATCCTTGAAGGCCTCCAGCATCTGTCCGATCAGCTGCTCTTCATTGAGGCCTCTGATGCCCTGCTGTTGCTCCAGCTCCCTCCTTTTCACCTCCCTCAGCAGGGTCACTTCTCCCTCATCCCAGTAGAAAATGCAGTCAGAGAGCTTTGCCATGAACAGACCGTAGAGTTGGTGGCTGTCAGACCTGCAGCAAAGCACCGCATGAAGTGCCTCACATAAAGATGAACCACCAGATCACTCCATCCGCTGAACATGGCAGCTGCTCTGGATGTTCCCACAGAAGAGCAGCAGTCTCTGTCCACATACAGGAGCGTGGGTGGAGCGACTCCAGCCGCCTCGTACCTCCTCACCAGGCCCGTGGTCATGGGAAGCAGTCCCTGACCCTCATGTGAGGTGAGCACAGACATGAGGACCTATTCGTGCTCATTGCCCACATTGGTGACCCAGTCTGCGGTCCCAGCTGCAGCTCCCGCCAGTTTTTTAGCCACCTGTTTTCGGAAAACAAAACAATTCAATGAGCTCCAAACATGCCTTACATAAACAAAGGATCAAATCTATTTAAAATAATCTGTGATTAATACGTTACCTATTTTGTGGAGTTCATTTTCAGGATGGACCCAAAGACAGATGTGACCCTGGCTTATATCTCACTATACTGGAACCGGACATCCTCTGCGTGGATAGAGAGGAGCCACTGGGCAGTTGGTACAGGTGGCATCAGAGGTGGAGGTGTGATGTGTGTGGTGGTGCACTGAAACCGGTCACACACAGACAGGTATTGCAGGGTCCTCTCCATCCAGTCCTCACTATGCTGTTCACAAAGTTTGTGATATAGAATTGTTGCACTGTTGCCGAGAGAGCATTCCCTCATCAACTTTGCCACATGCATATAACAAGAGAACCTGTAAAAATAAACAGACAAACCAAGGCAAAGTTTATTAAAAGTTCAATTAAAGCGTTATTTTTTTTCCTAGAGCAAAAGTGTGATGTTTCCCCCACACAAAAAACTGGGGTCAATGGGGGGGTCATTAACTCCTGAAAAGGCGACAGGTGCAGTGTCTCAAGGTATTGGAAAGCTATTGTTCTGAGTTTGACACCTTTGGAAGGTCAAGCTTCATTCAGTGAAGTGTTCTGAATAGAACCTTGACTTGCAGACACAGTGTCTTGTGGAAAAAAAAAAACTTCAAAAGAAAGGTAAGACTTTGTTTATGTACAAATTACGTGTAATTAATTTTTAAAAGTAAATATTATTTTAAATTAAAGTTGCATTATTACCATTACAGCCTAGTTAATGGTGTAACATTTTAGTAGTTAACTGCACCTGCCTATGTATTTTGTCCTACAAAAATAATAATTTTTTCATGACTCACCGGTAAGTGAGGATAGCTGGGAACATCCTGCGGTGAGCCAGATCCAGCTAGTCCAGGATTTCGTAGAACCATGCGGCCAGCTTTTTATGGCAGCGCTGACACTCCAGGTATTCCGTCGCCAGAAAATACCAGCCGTGTAAGTTCAGCACCCGCCTCACTGTCTTGTAGAGCCCACAAGCAGTCAGTCGCTGACCGGACCGTCTGCAGTCTGGTGAGCTGCAGATCAGCTTATAGGACCACATCCTGTAGGGCATCCACAAACACAGCGGCCAGGTGAAGAACACGTCCGGTGATGCTGGAGGCTGATGATACAGCAGACGTGGCTGGGGAGGGTACCACCGCATCTGCAGGTTGTCCGTCAGCACTGCCCTTCCACCCTGGTATCGGAAAATGGAGCGGCTGATCCACTCGTGTTGTTCCTTTGGAAGGGAGTGCTTCCAGGCCTCAGGGAGAACAACCTATACAAAAAAAGTTATGAACAATAAAAAAAAATTAGTAATTCAATAATAAATATATATAAGCACACTTCTGGAGTGAAAACTACCTCAGAAGACACTGATACCAGCCTTTGAACGGCTCTTTGCTCCAAGTGAGGTGAGCGGATTGGTGTTGAAGGTGGTGGTGGAAGTACTGTGAAGAACACAATTTTAATTTTGTAATTATTACTAATGATTTAATTATTTTCAGTTTATAGGCATTTATGGTTCCATATTACTACATGACACAAAAGAAAACAAAACATTCACCCTGTGGCTCCACGTCCAAGACTGAAGCCAGAAGATCTGCATCTGAAAATTGATAATGTTATTTATAATTACATTAGAATGTGCATAGAATTATGCGAGGTATAGATCTAAAAACTCACTGTGTACTGTAGCTGGCTGGGAATGGGAGCTTTGGGTGGGAGGAGGAGAAGCCAGACGTGAAGGGTGCGGGACAGGCTGGGATGCAGAGGATGACTTTTTTCTCTCTTCAGCCCTAATTTTCTTCTGGTCCCTCTGCAAGATGTATTTCTTCAGGGCATCTATCTTACTGCCTGCACTGGTTTCCTTGTTTCTGATGAACTCCACATAGCTGCATAAGAAACAAAGTAATATACATGAATGATTAAATTAAAATACATACAAAACAGCAATACAATTAACAAGCAAGCAGAAGCATATTACCTTTTCCTCTCCATGTCCATGGCCTCATAGAGCTCCTTGAAGGTGCTCTTCCTGTGGACCCCAGAGCTCACCAGACAGTCACCCTCACAGCCAGGTAACATTCACTCTCTTTGCCTGCGCACTGTGATGGCTTCTGCGACCTTCTCGAATGTGCAGGCATATTTGAGAAAGACATCTTTGTTAGCCATGAGGGCACCTCTGTCCAATCTGCCAGCCTCGTGCTCCCACTGATGTACAGATAGGACCATGAGGGAGTAACCAAGATCATTCTCCAGCATTCACTTGAAGCTTTTCCCTCTGTATTGACCAAACTGGATGGCACTTTAACTTACCAGCAGCAGGTCATCAAAGGGACACCCTCCACCATGGATAACCCTGACCTTGTCCTCCTCCAGCACATCTTCAGGGTCCTTTGGTACAAAGGGCACCCCTTCAGCCACTTGTGAAAAGGTGGAATTTCTCCACAGTGGCTGCCTGCTTAGATGGCCTCAGCACCAGCTCTACAGCCTCAAAACGAAGATTGGGCTTGCTTTCCATTCTGCAACAATAAAGAAATGCACCTGATGTTATAATAAACAATGCACTGAAAACTCTATACACAAGATATATTTATGGAAAATGCATTATACGTTATTGAGGGTAATTAATTGCACACACACAAAAAGGGTTTTGTAGGTTTTTTAATTTTTCAAAGGTTTGTTTTTAAACTAATTTTGTTTTATTTTCATTGTTGATTATTAAAACTGACAAAGTGTATAAAGGGTCAAACGAATGCAAGTTTGGTCACAGTTTCTTCAGAGGAAAACGTTTCTGTTCCACCACAGCTGGAATAAATATATATTATTTAATATTTGTATTTAGTGTTTTTTTTTCTTTGTATTTGTCTCTCGTGAACCATTTAATAATCTGTTTCTAAGTAGTTTCCTCAGTGTTAATTTTTGTTAGAGACTTTAAAATATTTGTATTCAGTATTTTGTTTACGTGTGTGTGTGTGTGTGTGTGTGTGTGTGTGTGTGTGTGTGTGTGTGTGTGTGCGTGTGTGTATGTATGTATGTATGTATGTATGTATATGTATATATATATTATTTTTATTTATTTTTTAAAATGTGAACATTGATAAATCTTGTCAATTTTGTTATACTGCTTCTGCTGATTTGTATTTTAATATTTGTGTTTAGTATTTTACTTTTATATTCTTTTTCTAATTTAACTTGTTATACTGTTGCTTACATTTTTCTTTTTATTTTAATATTTGTATGCAATATTGTTTACATTTACATATTTTTTAATTTTTATATTTTTTCTATTGTGAACTATTTAATAAATCTTTTCTATTATCTTTAATTTTGTTGTACCGTTTCTGCCATTATTTTTGGGGGCATTTAGCGTTGTTTACATAATTTTTTTTTTATCCTTTTTTTCTAGCTATTTAAGAATTTTTTTTTTCCGTTTTAATATTTGCATTTAGTTTACATTTCTCCTTTGCCGAGATAATCCATCCACCTCACAGGTGTGGGATATCAAGATGATTAGACAGCATGATTATTGCACAGGTGTGCCTTAGGCTGGCCACAATAAAAGGCCACTGTATTGGGGGTCCGAAAACCAGTCAGTATCTGGTGTGACCACTATTTGTCTCACACAGTGCAACATCTCCTTCACATAGAGTTGATCAGGTTGTTGATTGTGGCCTGTGGAATGTTGGTCCACTCCTCTTCAATGGCTGTGCGAAGTTACTGGATATTGGCAGGAACTGGAACACGCTGTCAATAACGCCGATCCAGAGCATCCCAAACATGCTCAATAGGTGACATGTCCGGTGAGTATGCTGGCCATGCAAGAACTGGGATGTTTTCAGCTTCCAGGAATTGTGTACAGATCCTTGCAACATGGGGCGGTGCATTATCATGCTGCAACATGAGGTGATAGTCATGGATAAATGGCACAACAATGAGCTTCAAGATCTCGTCACGGTATCTCTGCATTCAAAATGCCATCATTAAAATGCACCTGTGTTAGTTGTCCATAACATACGCCTGCCCGTACCATAACTAGGTGTGGGAATCTATGGGTTTCCTCACAATTCGATTACGATTCAGAGGCCCTAGATTCGATTACAATTAATTTAATTTTTTTCCCCCAATTAATTCTTCTGTTGTGCAAATACATCTTTAAAACTTTACATCTTAAACAAAATTGCAGTTATATGCTTTTTGTTCATAGTTGGAATCTCTGTATGTCAGTATTTCTATCTTAAAAATAGGGGTGTGAATCTTAACTGTTTCACAATTAAATTCAATTACGATTATCATTATCAACTCAATATCACGATGCGTCACCTTCTCAGTTTTCAATATTACTGCACATGGCTACATTTTCATATAAATTTTATATCAAATTGATTGTGCGCAAAATTTTTTTTAAAATTATGTAAGCAAAGCACTTTTTTTTTTTTAAATTACTTATTTTAAATAAGTGTTCTTTAAGTTTCCGAAAGTTTACAGACAATAGTTGATTTTTCTTTTTTCCTCAGCATTATTGCAGTTTGATTATTACTGATGAGATCATAGACAGTGGCAGCTTTAACGGGCTGCATTCACACTAATGCACAGATCTATTTCGATATCATATGTTTTGTTCTGCTCTGAAAACATAACTGACTCTGTGTACATCAATTTTGTATAAAAGTATTTGAAAACACAAGTGGTCATATGATGCTGCTAAAAATAACATTATTTTGTGTATTTGGTGTAATGAAATGTGTTTGTGGTTTAAGGTTTTATATATATATATTCCATGTACTGTACATGGTTTCTGAAACGCGTAGATTTTCACGAGGCTCATCGGTCTGATAAGCGAGGTGTGCTGTGATTGGCCAACTATCCAGCGCATTGATATTGGCCGAATGCCTCAAGCATGTGACGGAAATGTTAAGCCTCTTAACATATTTTGGTTGTCCAGCCGGAGCGACGAAACAAACATAAAACCCATTATAAATGTGATATAAACATGATTTCTAGTCGTGTCTTCTTTTGGAAGACAAAAAAGTAGTTTCGCTTTCTCAAGGAAACAGTGTCACACACCGGGGCCTTGAGTGAGCAGAGACCGGAGGCCTAGAGTGAGCTGGGGTCTAGAGTGAACCACGGCCGGCTTGAGTGAGCAGAGGCGGGCGGCTTGAGAACGGTGTGGCAGGCGGATTCTACGGAGGAGCATACCTTGGTCTTGCAGCAACCACATGTGACGACCCTGGGCTGGATGATGCTTCATCCATGGTGAAAGCCAATTCTGCGATCCACAGTGCAAAGTTGATGCTTTTCTTCAGTGACCAGCAAGGATCAGCTCCAGGCATGACAAAGTGGATATCATCCTCTTTTGGAAGGCCAAACAAAGTAGTTTCGCTTTCACAGTGAAACACACAGCTTCTATACGACATGGTGGTGGCGGCAACAATACTACAATGAGAATAAAAGGTACACCTTGTTTCTTTGCATGAACATCTGGGCAGCGTTATGCAAATCTTCCCACATAGTGAGGTAGAGATATGGGGGCGTGTTAGTAAGAGCCGTTTCAGGGGGGCGTGAACGAGTCTCAACTTTTATAAAAAAATACCTCTTTGGATTTGAGACTTTAGTCTTTGCAACTTTACAGATTTTCTTTATGCACAAAAAGCTTGTAACAGTCCAAAGAGAAAAGGAAAATCTGAAATCGCATCATATGACCCCTGTAACCACAGCCGCAATTGAGCTTCAGGACAACAAACACAAAGCGCACATGACAGTCTGTCAGTGCACGAGTTTCGTGCATCTTATAATACCCCTGTTGAGAAAACCAGCATATGCTGGTAAGGTATGTTTTGATGCTGGTCCTTTGCCAGCACATGACCAGCAAAAACCAGCAAAAGGACCAGCGTAAACCAGCTCAAACCAGCAAAGGACCAGCATAAACCAGCATCAAAACATACCTAACCAGCATATGCAATTTTTTTCAGCAGGGACTGCATTTCAAATGGCATAAATTAAAGCATATCTAAAGTAAAACATGGCGGGTGGAAGACTGTCAAGCAATGTGCACGTCTCACAGCACAAATTCTGTGCAATGAAGCCCGCCACGTCTCTAGCGCACACGTGTTATATGCGGAAAAAATAAATAAGCTCAGAATCGATTCTGAAATGTTCAGAATCATTGAAGAGAGAAATCGCGACACATTGGAAAATCTATTTTTTTTTTCTCCCACCGCTAACCATAATCCCACCGCCACCATGGGCCACTCGATCCACAACGTTGACATCAGCAAACCACTCACCCACACGACGCCATACACACTGTCTGCCATCTGCCCTGTACAGTGAAACCCGGGATTCATCCATGAAGAGAATGTCTCTCCAAAGTGCCAGACGCCATCGAAAGTGAACATTTGCCCACACAAGTCGGTTACGAACTGCAGTCAGGTCGAGACCCCGATGAGGATGACGAGCATGCAGATGAGCTTCCCTGAGACGGTTTCTGACAGTTTGTGCAGAAATTCTTTGGTTATGCAAATCGATTGTTGCAGCAGCTGTCTGAGTGGCTGGTCTCAGATGATCTTGGAGGTGAAGATGCTGGATGTGGAGGTCCTGGGCTGGTCTGGTTACACATGGTTAGTGGTTGTGTGGCTGGTTGGATGTACTGCCAAATTCTCTGAAACATCTTTGGAGATGGCTTATGGTAGCGAAATGAACATTCAGTTCAAGGGCAACAGCTCTGGTGGACATTCCTGCAGTCAGTATGCCAATTACACGCTCCCTCAAAACTTGTGGCATTGTACTGTGGGATAAAACTGCACATTTTAGAGTGGCCTTTTATTGTGGCCAGCCTAAGACACACCTGTGCAATAATAATGCTGTCTAATTAGCATCTTCATATGTCACACCTGTGAAGTGGATCATTATCTCGGCAAAGGAGAAGCTCTCACTAACACAGATTTAGACAGATTTGTGAACAATATTTGAGAGAAATAGGCCTTTAGTGTACATAGAAAAAGTCTTACATCTTTGAAATACAAGTTTGTTGCGTTTATAAATTTGTTTTAATATTGTTGTACTGTTTCTGCTGTTATTTTTTTTTTTTTCAGTTTTATTTATATATTTGTGTTTAGTAATTTGTTCACAATTATATATTTTATACTGTTTATATTTTGTTTCTAGTGTGAACTATTTAATAAACAAAAAACATTGTGAGATATATTTCGGGGTAGAATTGCTATTAAATGAATTCAACTTAGTTCATACCTTTATAATAAAAAAAAAAGTGTATATAACAATTAAAAAAAAAATAGGAACATTAGAATGCTAATGAATAATTTAAAATAAATGGTTAAGACAATTAATGTTGCAAATAAATGTTCTAAAATAAAGAAGTCATTTGGGACTATTAACATGGCCTGTATGAAGGCAGATTAACATTCTAAAATAAAGAATAGTCTTTTATGACCGTTATGAGGGCAAATAAGTGTTCTAAAATAGTGAACAATCATTTAAGACAATTAACATGGCCTTAATGAAGGCAGATAAACCTGAAATAAGGTTTTGATCTATTAATGTAACCTTTATGAGGGCAAATAAATGTTCTCAAACAAAAGAACAGTCATTAAATGTTCTAAAATAAAGGATAAATATTTAGGACAGTTTGCAAGACCTTTATGACGGCAAATAAATGTTCTCAAATAAAGAACAATCATAAAGTGTTCTAAAATAAATAATTATTTAGGACATTTGTCCTTTATGTAGGCAGATAAACCTTTTGAAATAAAGAACAATCATTTTGGACTATTTACACAATCTTTATTAAATACAAATAAATGTTAATATAATAAAATAAAATTCTTAATAGAAAGAAGCAAAAGATATGTACAATATTTACAAATAAAACTATTTACAGTGAAGGATTTCCCTCATTCCTCTTCTCTTGCAGCCACTCTTCTAGTGTCTTTCCCTCTGCTGTGGCACAGAAGTAGAAGCTGCCCACCCTGTTGTGCTTTTTTTCTAGGCTGCCCACATCGAGTGCACATGTAATTTTCGCACAGGTTGCTGGGGACGGGGTAGCCCTTGGTCCTGAGCTAAAAACTCTGCTGATTTCCTCTTCTGTCACTGTCCGGCAGTCTGTCCCACAGCCGAACAATGTCAGCAGCTTCCCTGTCCGAGATGCAAGGCTTTTCCCTCAGCTCGACAAGGTATCTGGCCAGGTCCACCACTGTGTCAAATCCTGGAGTCCCGTCTGGTCCTCTGCACACCTAACAAGAAGAAAGAAGATCACTAAGTATGAATGAAAAAGTCCTCCAAGCGATAACATGGCAAAGGATGCTTGTACGCATACATACATATTCCTGGGGCTCAGGTGGCAAGTGGGAGGACTGAGAGGGTAACGGTGAATCCCGAGACAAGCATATAGCTTTCTTGGTTGAGATTTAAAGGGTTACTCCACCCAAAAATGAAAATTTTGTCATTAATCACTTACCCCCATGTTGTTCCAAACCTTTAAAAGCTTTGTTCGTGTTCGGAAAACAATTTAAGATATTTTGGATGAAAACCGGTAGGCTTGAGACTGTCCCATAGACTGCCAAATAAATAACAGTGTCAAGGTCCAGGAAAATATGAAAAGCATTGTCAGAATAGTCCATCTGCCATCAGTGATTCAACCGTAACGTTATGAAGTGATGAGAATACTTTTTGTATATGAAGAAAACAAAAATAATGACTTTATTCAACTATTCCTCTCCTCGCCATTTCTCGCATATAGCGCCATTTTTGCAAATCTGAGCTGTACGCAGATGGCGTACGCTCTTCTGTGTCAGCCGCACTGCGCAGATGCGTTGTTTGCTTTCAAATCAAAGCGTAAATACACAGAAAAACGTATCCTTGTGGTTGTGTTCTGAAACTCCACCTTCTTTGACGTGCGATATATATATTTTTTTCTCGGTTTGTATCACATTCAACGCAGGTCAGGCAAGAAAACAACATCTCCTATCACTAGAAACATAATTACAATGTGTCGAATCGCTGAGCTGGCACAGATATATCCGCACCTGTACGATCGCTCGCGAACATACTTAAAAGATTCAGAGAAAGCATTTAATTCCTAGAAAGAAATTGCAACGAAGCTTAGTGTCGATGACCCGGAGTTATGCAAAAAGCGACGCAGAGAAACATCCGAGACAAGTTTTCCAAAGCCATGAAAACAATGAAAGGAAAGAGTAAAGATATAAGGTAGCAATATAATTTTTAAACATTTTTTTTATTTAATTTGAATTGTCAATTACCTAAAATGTATTGTTTATACCATATACATCAATGGCATTCAGGACACTAATATAATATATAGTATATAAACTGCTTTCATACTAATCCTACATGTTAGTTTTATCAGTCTTTTATCAACAGAAAAGCCACAAAAACTGACAATTTCATGAACATGTTTCAGACCATGGCAATGTGATGACACTTAGGAGCATTTAAATAGAAAAATATAAGAGTCTTTCTTTTACTGTTTCTTTAGTGCAGAATATAGAGCCGGCGGTTCATGTGAGAGGCCAGGAGACCCTTACTGCCTCCTTGCTGGCAGCTGCAACATTAAGTTAATAAACATGTGTAATAGATTTTTCAGTTGTGTAGAGCTCAACAGAAGCACAACCTGAAATGTCCAATCCAGCACAGAAAGCTTTTAATTGTATTAATGTATGGTTAATATTTATTCAGGTTTGTGCTGAATGCTGAATATCAAGTTTTTATCATGGTTTTGCATGAATACAATATAACAATTTCAGTTTTATGCATAGAAAATATCTGCTGAATTAAATTGAGTGCTGTGGTCTGCTATTAACTCAAGATAAGGCTATTAGAGCAGGTATGTAACACACTTTTATTGATATTTTTATAAATATTATTATTATTGAATGATATATGCAATATTATTGTATTTATATTTAACAATTATAGAATTTTTATTTACAATTGTTTTTATTTCATTTAATTCTTTGTCAATTACCTATATGCATCAATAGCATAATATGTAAACATTATAACATTATATGTAAATAGTATTGTTATATTTATATAGTATATTATTAGTATAGTTAGAATTACATGAAATTTATTTCAATTTATGAGGCAGTTTATTGTTTTTGTAAAGATGCTTCCATACTAATCCTAAATGTTAGTTTTATCAATCTTATAATATATATAACAACCATATGTACATTTTTAAAGCAGTATAAGTTCTTTAATATTATTCTTGAATGTGAAATGTCCAATGTTCTATTAAATAAATTAACTTTTAAAGTAAGATGTATATATTTAATAGTATTTTAATACATATGATAATTTACTAGGTATACTGTAGGGATTCCAAAATGCACAATAAATATGAATATATAATAAAACACAGTTTTTCCAGATGACTTGGCACAAAAGTGGGCACCTCGGAACCGACTGTGGCCAAACTCCTTTGTCTTTGGTTGGCCACACTTTTGGCAAATGTATTGTTCAGTCTGTTGTCTTTTTTTGGGTGTTGCACCTTGTGCTGCAGCTGCCTCCTCCGCCGCCAAGCTGTGGTCCTTGGCACCTTTGGACTGGTAGGTGTAGCAGGTCGTACAGCAATAGCTGCAGTGTCTGTAGTCTGTGTCTGTAGCAAGCGGGCAGAAACAGGGACTGAAAAGCCCACCTGGAGTGGAGGAGGCTGTCCTTGGGCAACAGCTGCTGATGTTGAGCCCACTGTAGGAGGTTGGCCTCGAACACGCTGTACTGCCTGTCCTGATGCATCCACCGGAATGTTGAACTCGTAGGCTTTGTGCCCATGCTGGACCAGTTCCTGATGCTTAAACAGCACAGGTGGGAGGGGTTCAGAGGCCACCAAGGGAGTGGTAAAGGTCTGAATACTCTGCTCCAAGACCTCCCTTTCCTGCCTCCGTTTCCGTGCATTGTGCCTATGTAAAGACAATATAATAATTAGTAAATGTGCAGAGAAGGGTGTTATATGACAACAACTGTGGATGAACAATTTATTACTGAACCTATCATTGTGAAAGAGTGTGCTGATTTAACTAAAACAGCTGCAACCTTGTTTCGGCCATGAGTCTGGGGCTGTCCAGGACTACATCTGTTATCATCCTGTAGTCACGCAGAATGACAGTCCACCTGTTTACCTTGACACCAGCCACTGTCTGACCAGCAGGGTAAATTCTGCATAGAGCCAGGCAGACTGCCTCCACAAGACGGCTGGCATTGGGCCACTGAGCAGGTCCACTGCCTTCACCAAGGAAGCAGCTGTGAAATAAAAAAAAGACATTCATGTTAAGTAGATTATGTGATGAATACATGAAAAACAAATTAAATACAAATTATACAAACTGATTGGACACATACCGCTTCAAACTGTCAGCTCCAGGCACAGAATGACTGACTTTGAAGCGCCCCTAACCAGCCTGTCGCGGTGGCGCCTGTGTTTTTTTTTTGGGGTGGCGAGCTGGGTAGATGAGAGCACCCTTGTCAAACTCTGACAGTTTATCCCAGAGAGTCACAATCTCATCCACCTTCTGCTGAGAAATTAACCCCTCAAGTCTGAGGTCCACCAGACTGTTGGCTAGCCTGACGACATGGTCATAGCCAGGTCTGCCATCTGGACCCAGGCTCTCCAGCAGTGCATTAAGTAAAAATAATTGACGACAGGCCGTTGAATTATTAGAAAAATACTGCACAAAATGCATAAAAATGATGCGGCCACGATGCGAAGCGGAGGAAGACTCTGCTGTATCTGATGACGGACCTGGAGGTTGTATGGCCTCTGCTTGCTGCTGAATGGGTTCTGGGATATCGAGGCTGAGCTCCATGATTTTAAGGGGCTCACCATCCAAGTCTTCATCCTCAAACCCCTCATCACTCTCCAGATCAATCTTCAGGTCTTCATCCTGAATCCCATCTGGAGTATCAGGATCCGCACCGAAGTCTTCCTCAAAAGCTTTATTAGTTTGGTAATACAAGTATTCCACGGCAATGAGTTCTCCTGTAGACAATCACGACAATCAAACTACTGGTGTAGTCCTCCGCCAAATTAAGGCCCTAAAATAGCTGGCTCCTTTCTGCCTCCACCTTCAACGGCAGCAACCGCACAAGCCTTATTCCGCTGCACAAGCCCTTCCATCAAGTACATCTGAAAATGAAGGTCACTTGCACTTGTTCCTGAAAAAGCAGGCAGAATGAAGTTAGCACCATGGAAAACACATGAACGGTCCGAGAACGGACACACACCAGGAATGGGAACCCGCAGCGCGACCGCCGACCGCTGCTCTCTGTGCACGCACTTGCGCTTCATGTGCGCTGCACACAAACAGGGCGCAAATTCTTTCCGTTCTTGCACTTATTAGTTTTTAATCAAATTGAAATGTGAACGCAGGAATCGTTAAGCAGAATCGAAATGCACGCGTCTTATCGAATACCCGGTTCTTGGAAATTTGGAACCGGTTCTAAAATGGAACAGGTTTTCGATACCCAACCCTATCAAAGAGCCTGACTCACATTGTGTCCGTTGCCTCCATGAAGACCTTTAGGAGCTGTTCAATCAGCTCCTTCATCTCCTGGGCCCCACGAGTGTGGCGACGACAGTGCCTTGCCAGCTCTTTAGCGGTGGGCTTGCAGCCGCAGGCCTCCTTTAACCTCTCAACATCACCAGCTTCCCAGTCGAAGATGCAGGCCGAGAGGCATCCCATGAAGGGGGCGTACAGCGGGTGGCCACCAGCTGGCCCCACTCGCTAAACATTGCTGCCGCCTTGCCTTTATCTCCTGCGCTGCAGCAGTCCCGGTCCACATAAAGGAGCTTCTCCAGCTTGGCGGTATGGATCCACAAGTCCAGAACACATGGGAAGCAGGCCCTTTCCCTCTCCTTCTATGAGGACACACATGAGGACTTGTCCAATTTCGTTTCCCACATCCGTCACCCACGCAGCAGTGCCAGCAGCATGACCAGCTAGCTTCTTGGTGACCTAAAGTACATGATAAGAAGTATTATTATTATCAAAGGAACAGGACATTTTTATTTTACAATAAAAAAAACACTAAATGTAACACTAAATCAGGTGTTACCTTTTTGGTGGAATCCATCTTTAAGATGGAGCCATAGACAGAGGTGACACGGGCCTTCAGTTCAGGAAGCCATGTCAGTACTTCTTTGGCGTACACTGAGAGCAGCCAAGATGGACTAGGGACAGGCACCATCTGTGGCAGAGGGGCAATGAGACTGCTGGGATCAGTGTTCTGGGTCACAAAATTCCTCAGCACAGACCCCTTTCTGTCCTTATCCTTGGCGTCATAGAGATCCCTAAACGTCAGGATGGCAAAATTTCCAAACCCGACGATGAGCTTGTCCTCCTGGCCCGTTGTCCCGAACCCCTCTCGAACTTGCCGCTCTTGTATGGCTGCCGTGACATCCGGAAACAGGCCCGCATACTGCAGCAACGCATCTTTGTTGCCCATTACTGCAGCCGTGGACAAGCCTCCACGCTCCTGCCGATGAGAGGCCAGCACCATGGCTGCATATCCAACTTCATTAGATAGCAACCATTTAAAGGTTTTCCCACAGTACTGGCCAAACTGCAAGGTGCTCTCGCTTAGCACTAGCTGCAAATTTCCATTGTCCCCTCCAGCAGCAGCCACACGAGCCATGGCCTCCTCCTTGACCCTGGCAGCAGGCCATGTCCGTCCAGGGGTGGGGTTTTTCCTGTAGGCAGCGGCCAGGGCTGCTGCCTCGGCTGATGGCTTGAGCGTAAGCTCACCAGAGGCCTCTCTACAGAAGTTGGCTTTGAAATCCATGTTCTATAAGGCAAAGAGAGAAACATAAGGCACAGCACTGTTAAAACACACAAATACACTAGTGTGATCTAGCTATTCAATACATCAAGCACTGCACTGATAAGACGAAGAAATAAAAGTGTGTAATCTACAGCAGATTCAACTCTTTCCAACTCCATAAAGATCAGAAGAACAAAGGGTCAAACAGACACCTGAGCGGATGTGAACCCCATGACCATTCATGTTTGTCCCCCCCACCCACCCCAGGGTGCACATGGCACTGCAGGGGGTCACTTTAAAACCCTTCTGTTACCTGCACTCTTGCAACAAGTGACAAAAGACACATACAGTAAACTTTACCTTGAACTTCATTATAAAGTAAACTTCATCATTAATTCCATACAGTACACGTGACAGTTCTAAACACAAAGAGAAAAACTTAACTTAGTATTCATGGTTTTACTCTAGTAAGCTGAACTGAGGTATTTGTAGTAAAACCACAGTTACGTGCCACTGTTTTAAAACAGTAAGAATACCTTAACCATAAAATGGGAAGTAAAACCACGATGGTAGTCTTAATAAAAACGACCCGTCTGGCAAAAACACAATAACTAAACGTTTACTATATTAACACCAGGTTTACTTGTCAATAAGGATGCTTCGAACTACTGTACTTACCAAAACTAATTCATAATTCCTTAATGAAAAAAGTGACAAAAGTGACGCTTCAACGAAGAACAATTACAGAAGAAACTGAATTATTTACATCCCTTACAGTACTTACAGTTACCAAAGTACACAGAAGTAAATACTCGATCGCCCTTAGCTGATGCGTAGAAATGACGAATATGAATATCAATGTAAATTTGTCGATGCAAAAAGCAAAGGCAATAATCCAACAACTAATGCTAACACAACGAAGCACTGTACAGTACTGACGCCCCTCAACCCGCCCACACGGCCAATCGCCATGAACGCAAATTGAAACATCAAAATGGACAAATAGCGAGCTTCGCATCCGGACCAATTGAGGTGCACGTAAATTAGAACATCCCGATGGACCAATCACACTCAGGCACAAGGAACCCAATGGATCTTCTCTGTGGCCACCCTGTGCCCCCAGGGAACCTTTCATGACCCTGAACTTCATGGTAGCGACCTTAAATCTCCAATGGGGCCACCTGTGGGATGTTAAGGTGCTCATGCTGCTTAAAGTAAAGAAATCACCAAAAGTGGAACAATTCAGTAGGTGGGCCTAGTAGGCTGCCTGAGATTTGCATGATAAGTAGCCATGTGCTTCTGGGGCATGACATATGCATATTAAGTAGCCACTGTCATATAATGTGATTATAATGTGATTTTAAATCAGAAAATTTTATTATTATTTGTATGTACATATTAAATTTAAAATATTATATGTTAAAAGTATTGTTATATTTAAATAGTTTAATTGCATGAAATTTATTTCAATTTATAAGGCTTTTTTTTTTTTTTTTACTGCTTTCATACTAACCCTAAATGTTAGTTTTATCAATCTTTTATCAACAGAAAAGCAATAAAAACTGACAACTTCATGAAATAGTTTAAGACCATTGCAATGTGATGACACTTAGGAGCATTTAAATAGAGAAATATAACGGTCTTTCTTTTACTGTTTCTTTAGGTAGTACAGAATACAGAGCCGGCAGTTCATGTGGGAGGCCAGGAGCCCCTTACTGCCTCCATGCTGACGGCTGCACCATTAAAAGAGCAGAAACAACTCCTGGGTATGGGATGCACACACATGGTCACTTAAAAATTAAAGTTGTGAGCAGTTTGAATCATGTTATACCACCTGCTAAATTAATAATACTCTTCAGTAGAGGGTGTAGTGGCAACACTTTACAGTGTCTGTTTAGTGTGAAGCAGCAGATAGTTATCATATGGCTTCAGAAGGCTTGGAATAAAGCACACAATCTATGTTCTACATCATAACATGAAAACGACCATACTGTTGCATCCCATACAGGTGAGCGGCTGTATCCACTTATCCAGGCCTTGCATCCGACTCTTGCGGGAAAGATCACAGGCATGCTGCTCATCAAGCCAAGGAAGTGTCTGCAAAGTAATGGAGCTCTGTAAGACAGGTAATCTGCTTCCATTCTTCTATCTTAATATTTGGCCTAAATTGTGTACAATGCCAATTAATAGTACATGCAATTGTCACACATATTTTTTTACAGGCATGCACACTGAATGTCTGTGAAAGTTGTTCCAGAGAATGGGGAAAAAGTAAACAGCACTTCAGAGTCATGCTATTTAATGCATTGTTCGCACATTACAAATGTCCTTTTTGCGCTCCACAGTGTTAAGTTTGTTCTAATTTTGTTTATTAAAAAAAAAAGAAGAAAGTAAAATGACCAAAAAAAAGGCAAAATATTTTTTGAAATTTCTGTGTGCAATAAAAATGATCCTGTCTTAATGGACATGCAAATAGAGTTTTTGAGTGTCTTCTTATTGCAGTGATTATGAGTTTGTGGCAGGGACACATTTGCAAGGGCTTTACAGAGCTTTTATTAAAATAAGCTTTAAGTTAATAAACGTGTGTATTCTTCAGTTTTGTAGAGCTAAACATAAGCACAACCTGAAATGTACAATCCAGCATAGAAAACTTTTAACTTTATAATGTATGGTTAATTGTTTGTGCTGAATATCAAGGTTTTATCACGGTTTTGCATGAATACGATTTAACAATTTTAGTTGTATGCATAGAAAATATTTGCTGAATTAAATTGAGTGCTGTGGTCTGCAATTAACTTGAGATACTCCTAAGTCTACTAGAGCAGATATGTAAACATATATTTTTATTAATATGATTATTAATATATGTAAAAAATAATAAATATAAATTTTATTTACAATATATAATAAAATTTTTAGTTTTTATTTAATTGAATTCTTTGTCAGTTACCTAATTTATTGTTTATATCATATTTATCAATGGCATTCAGGACACGTATATTTTACAATATATGAGGCAGTTTATTGTTTTTGTAAAGATGCTTTCATACTAATCCTAATCCATCCCAATCCAAAATGTTAGTTTTATCAATCTTGAAAAAAAAATCATAAGTTTTAATGTCAATTTCATAAAATTTCTTGTTCATACCATATGCATAAATTATATATTTAAATGTATAATAAATTATTTAAAAATATATTAAAACGATTGTTGATTGTTGTTTTAAATAGTATTGTAATATTTCAATAGTATTGTGTTC
Organism: Cyprinus carpio; assembly: GCF_018340385.1. Lineage (NCBI taxonomy): Eukaryota > Metazoa > Chordata > Actinopteri > Cypriniformes > Cyprinidae > Cyprinus > Cyprinus carpio. The sequence continues at coordinate 25,414,644 of NC_056604.1, forward strand.
ATATAAAAAAAAAAAAAAAAAAAAAAAAAAAAAAAAACTTTATTTAAACCACTTTGACTTCTATTAAATGTGGTATTCGTTTCCAGTCCTCCTTATCCTTTACTATTTCAATAAATGAGAAATCCACTGTAGTTTTCCAAAAATATATTAAAACAACCATATGTATAAGCAGGATGCTTTTGGAAGTGCTTTTAAATTAATTTTAAACAGGTTCTTTATCTCTCCTATGCAACAAAATTACTGTGGTATTGTAAAATACATGAATTACACATGAAATATTTTTGGATATTTATCCGATTTTTTTTTTGGCATACTGTAAGCACTGCACAAATATCTAATGAAGCAAAAATGTACACAGACATTAGAAAAAGGAAAATGTTTATATATATATATATATATATATATATATATATATATATATATATATATATACACATAAATAAACTAAAACATCATATATTTATTATATAAAATTACTTATTCAAAACAAAATAAACATCTTTACAACATATAAATTGTGTCCTTGTCTATTTAGTCTCTCCTCTCTTGACTTCCTCCATCCACTGTGCCACAGTCTTCCCAGAAGCCTTTGCACAAAAGTGGACACCCCGGAACTGGCTGTGGCCAAATTCTTTAGTCTTTGGCTGGCCACACTTTTGGCAGAGGAACTGCTGAGGTATTTGTTGTTTTTTAGAGTTCAAACCTTGAGCTGCAGCGGCTGCCTCTGCCAGCTTCTTTCGCCGCCACGCTGTACAATTACTGAACGTACCACTGGGAGATAGTGAGCTGGTTTAGCTTAAAGACCTTTAACTTTGTCTGAGCCATGATTCCGGGGCTGCCCAGGACTATGTCTCGGATCCTCCTGTAATCCCTTAGGATGGCAGCCCATTGGTTTACCCGGACCCCGGCGATGGTCTGACCGGCAGGGTAAATTCAGCAGAGAGCCAGGCAGATGGCTTCCACTACTCGGCTTGTGCTGGGCCACTGAGCTGGTCCACCTTCACCAAGGAAGCATCTGCAAAGTGAAAAAGGAGGAAAGTACAGTTAATCAGACTATTTGACAGATAGCGGTCAAACAAGTGGATAACATTGGTAACGAGACTGGTTATGATTATAGCCAAGATACATAGATGAGAGGGCCCTTGTCATGATCTGACAGGTTGTTCCACAGCACGACAATCTCATCCACCTTACTCTGAGTGACAAACCCCTGATGGGGCAGGTCAACCAGACTGTCGGCTAGCCTAATGACTTGGTCATAACCAGCTTGGCCATCTGGTCCCACACTCTTCATCTGTACATGAAAAGAAATTAATAAACTGCTCTGTTATCAATGTCAAATAAACTTACCAAAATTAAAGGATTTTTTCAGTCAGTCAGCCATTCATTATTACAAAATAAACCCCAAATGAAATATCAACATCATCACAAACACACCATAAAATCTCAGTGTACACAGTGTGTTTATGGGTATTCATTTACCTGGCTCTGAGTGGCCAAGGCAGGAGAGGAAGACTCTGCTGCTGATGATGAGGGCTGACCAGGAGGTTGTAGGGCCACTGTCTGTTCCTGAGGGGGCTGCAGGTCATTGCCCTCGAGTTCCAAAAATTCAATGGGCTCATCAAGGCACAGATCCTCAAACCCCTCATCACCCTCCAGATCACCCTGCAGGTCTTCATCCTGAATTCCATCTGGAATATCAGGATCTACACCTAAGTCTTCCTCAAACGCTCTGCTGGTTTGGGAATACAAATATTCCACACCAAAGAGCTCTCCTGTAGAAATACAGAGTGTATCACGTAGATGTTTTAATAACACATGGGTGAAAAACAGCTAAAGTAGAATGTCTGCGTGAATGATACCTGTATATTCACTGGGGCTGGTGTAATCCTGAGCCAGTTTCAGACCCAGAAGCTGCTGGCTATCTATAGACAGAAATCAAGGGTCAAGAGCCCAACTAAAGCAAACACTGATCTCTAACATGGTTACTTCAAATGAAAACATAAATCAACATCTAAACCTTAGTTAATTTTCAATCAGATCTTCTGTAGACGTCTGACAGAAATAAAGTCAGTCTGGTTATTAATAAGTGGAGCTGGTGATGCTGTTTGTGGGGTTGTTTAATCAGATCTTGAGAGATTTAATGTATTTTATTTCAGTTTATTTTATCTAAGACTGTGTCTGAAGTCAGTTGTAGTTCTTGTGTTTCTCTTTTCTTCAGTAATTCTGTTTGTTAACAGCAGCTGTTCATCACTAATGCTCAATTATCACTCAATTAATCACTTAATTATTTAATTGCAATGTATATCTTCTTTTCAGTGAACTCAACTGAATTAAGTTCAGAGTACTCACAACTATTAGTTTTAAAACTTAAATGGTTTAAGGCAATAGGTTTCCTAAAACGGTTTGAGTTAAGATAACTTGTCAGGTTTAAGTGAGGCTGTGTCTGAAGTCAGTTGTAGTTCCTTTCTCTCTTTTTTCTTCAGTAATTCTGTTTGTTAACAGCAGGTGTTCATCACTAATGCTCAATTATCACTCAATTAATCACTTAATTACTTAATTGCAATGTATATCTTCTTTCAGTGAACTCAACTGAATTAAGTTCAGAGTACTCATAACTGTTAAGTTTTAAAACTTAAATGGTTTAAGGCAATCGGTTTCCTCAAACGGTTTGAGTAAACCCAACTTGTCATGTTTTTAAGGATATTTGTTTACACAAAAGGTTTGAGTTACGTTACTTGTCGGGTTTTACAGTGCACAAGTGGTAAGGGACCCACGATAGAAGCTGTCAGGTGATGAAGGAGGCTGTGTATACAGAGGACAGGGCCCAGGAGGATGCCACCAGAGATGCAGGTTTTTGGTCAGCGCCAGCCTCCCAGACTTGTCTCTGGTGAAAAGAGCCTTGCTGACCCACAAATGCTGCTCTTTGGGCAGAGTCTGTCTCCAGCCTTCAGGCAGCAACAGCTGTAAAGGGAAGAAAAAGAGAAATCGTGTTGTTTTTTTTCTGCTACGGATTTTTGACTAACCATTTGAGCATTTTAGTTACTTCTTCTGTGGGCAGAGGTTCTGGTGCAGCAGCTCTCGTTGCAGAGGGCAGAGGTTCTGGCTGACTGGATGGTTGAGTCACATCAGCTGCGTGGCATAAAAGTAAAAAGTAAATGAGATACATAGAAGTGGCGCAATCAGTGTTATTTACTATTACAAGATTAATACAATTACTACAACTACTGCTAGATATTAGTACTACTATTTAACATTAGTAGAATGTTAAGATTAATGATTGCAGCTGTAGCCGCCCATTTAAAGATTGAAAATGATGCGATGACAAAAAGATGATGACAAACATAAATGTGCAGTGATAAAAAGATAGATGCTCAAAGCTGAGCAGGGTGGAGAATCGCAACGGTGTTGGAAAAAAGCCATAAAGTGTAAAAAAGATGTCATTAAATTTTACTAAAAGCAGAAAAAGGACAAAGAAAACCACGTTAACCTGCATGACCAGAAGGTGTAGTACACCTCCTACCTTATTGTTTCCAAAACCATCCATCTGAAGGCTGATAATACCAAATAACAAAACAGGTTATACAATGTACAAAGGCACGGTATTCTTTAATTAAACCACAAATGTAATCCCATTAAAGGGAAGGTAATGCTCACCTGGAACATCTATATGTGCCGCTGCAGCAAGCAGATCTTCATCAGATGGTTCCTCTGCAGAAGCTGAGATTGAGGCGACCACTGTTAATATCAGGATGAATGGTGTTAATTAAGTCACATTTATTTATATAGTTCATAACACAATACAGATTGTTTCAAATCAGCTTTACAGTATGCAAAAATACTGCAGAAGTCATTAAACATGAGACAAATTCAAACTCTGCTTTAAAGCATCTCTAAAAAGACTATCAGCTCAGTTCAAGTCAAGATTCAGTTCAGTTCAATATCTGTGTTAAGTTTATGCAAGAATTATAATATAAACCCTACAAAAACAAAACAAAGTTAAGTTAGATTCATGCCTGGAGGCGCTGATTCTGACAGCATCTCAGCATCTCTTCTCTGAATGTACTTCTGCAGAGTTTCCATCTTTGTACCCGGTCTGGCTGTCTGCTTCCTCACCCACTTGATGAAGCTGAAATGGAGGGACACAGAATTAACTCAAACCCCAACACTACACATTCTCTACTGTCTGCATCCTCTGTTAGAGATGTGAACCCATACCCTTTTCTGTCGAGGTCCATCGCCTCATAAAGGTCCTTAAAGGACACGGTGGCAAAGTTGCCAAATCCAACAAGCACCAAGTCTTCCTGGACTGGTGTGCCAGTGCCTTCTCTGACCCGGCGCTCGCTGATGGCAGCCACCATGTCAGGAAACAGGCCAGCATACAGCAGCAATGACATGACAGCAGATTGGGTGGTGTCGCCGCCCTCATGCTCCCGCTGATGCATGGCCAGCACCATGGGTGCGTAACCAACATCATTGGAAAGCAACCATTTAAAGGATTTACCACGGTACTGGCCAAACTGCAGGGCACTTTCACTCAGCACAAGCTGGCGATTGGACACGTCACCTCCCGCTGCTGCCACACAAGCGATGGCCTCCTCCTTTACCCTTGCAGCAGGCCATGAGCATCCCGGGGTGGGATTTTTCCTGTAGGCAGTAGCAAGAGCCACTGCCCCAGGAGAGGGTTTAAGGGTGAGTTCACCAGAGGCCTCCCTGCGGTACTGGACACTGTAATCCATCTTCTACAAGACACTAAAGAAACAAATGACACAGTGCTATTAAAACACACAAATACACTTGTCAGATCTACAGTAGTGGCCAAAAGTGTTGTCCAAAGGGGACATTTGCACAATATTTGCTTTTATTGACCCTACAAGTTTAATTAAACCATCAAAATATATAAGGAATGTGTTGGTTAAGGTATTAAATTCATTATTTGGCAAAAAGGGGCTAATTCTATCACAAAATATGGGTTTTATTTCATTATGCCTCTACATTATCTGTTAGAACTTAAAATTGGAGAAGTATAAAAGCATAACAACATCTGAATGAACTTTATATCTATATATTTTTTTTTTTTTTCAAATAAATAGATAAATACATTTTAGTGAAGACACTGTTGTTTTGGAACTACAATCAATTCAAAATCCCTTATTTTGTCAAAAAGAGCAAAATATCAAAGGCCAGACAGATCACACAGACGCCTGTGCATGGCCCTGCAAAGCTTTGCTCTCTGTCCCCCATCCCCCATCCACAGGGCACAGCTGGGGGTCGTTTTCACAACCTGCTGTTACCTCACTTTTGCAAAGCATAACTGTACAAAAAAGCATGCATGTATATAACCTCCCAGTTATGTATATATAAGTTATGCTTTAAGTATATATGCAATTATTTCAAAATAATAATTCGAAGCAAATCAAACCTTAGGAAGAGACGACCACAGCCCTGCGAAATATTACCATGGCTTTACTACAGTAACTACAGTTCTATACCAACTATGTAACTAAGCAGTGGTGACAACGCGTTAAATAACACAATAACCACGAAACTACCGACGTTTTACTACGGCATTGGTATTTTAAACACGATAATTGTGGGTAAATGAGTTTACATCACTTCACAGGTACAGTACAGGCGAACCACACGAAAATTAAGCAAAACTTGGTAAAATCGTGCGCTCTTACCTCTCCAAATCCAAAAAATTAACGAATGTCAGCAAGTGATGATGATGATTATGAATGACGATCGATCGCTTTCAAAAAAAAGCACTGAATGGTGTGACGTCGCACGCGCCTCCAATGCAAGGTGGTCCCGCCCACAGGCCAATCGGGATGCAGGAAAAAGTGGAACATTCGCGAAGGACCAACGGCAGGCTACTCGCCATGACCATATCGGGAAGCTCGCTAAGTGGAACAGAGCTCCGACCAATGACGAGCCAGACGACGGGCCAATCAGGATGCAGGAAAAGTGGAACAGTGGAACAGAAGTGGAACCGAAGATCGCGCTCGGCTGATCCCGCTCAATCTTCTCTGTAATTGTGATGCAAATTCCGACTCCGTTTCATTTCCGCGAACCGGTTCTTTTCAGACAATTCGGCTCATTGAACCGGTTCAAAAATCTCATTCTTCGGTTCCTGGCGTCAGCAAGCAATGATGTCACTACGCGTTTCTTTTCTAAACAGCTCAGTGGCATGCTGTTGTGATGGCTTCTGCCGGGAATCATTCTCAGAGTCTTGGGGTTTTGATGCCATAAGATAGACTTTCTTCTTCAGATGAAATAAAGCCGAGAAAACTCTGGAGAGCCATCTCCCGAATATTTTTGTGTACCCTCTTATATAGAGTTTTTTTTTTCTCTCTAGGCATGTTCAATACATTTCATTTATATCTATTATGGGATCACGGTGCAGTCATAAGGCCTTAATGTTATGTTCTGTGAAAATAAGGGCCCTATTATGTGCCATCATGTGCTTTACCATATGTCTGCACATTCCATTCTCATACAGATTTCCATACACATAGGCGAATACACGTGATTACAATAGTAGAATAATGGAACATATAAATGGCTATATTCCCATTGATTATCCTTGAACAATCCACATTTTGACTAATAAAAATCTACCAAACTGTATCAACATTCAAACCAAGTAATCTGAGTCTGTCAACACATATTGAAGCATTAAAATAAAAAGTTATTTGTGTGAACACACATTGCTGGTTATAGCCTTTCATTCACTGTGGTGTTTTTGGTCAAAGTTTCATTCACAGATCCTTTATGTCAGATATGTTAAAATTATTCAGCCAATAATAATAACTGACAGAAGAAAAGAACAAAAAATGATTTAAAGAATTTTACATTTTAGACTGTTTTTGATTTATTTTTACACACAAAACCCCAAACAAACACACACACACTCACAACATGCAAACTTCACACTACACGTAAATCATTTATTTTCAGTTTATCTTTCCTAAAATTTGTTTACTAAATGTGACATTTTAAATGGTGATGTTCTTCACAAGAGCTGTTATTTTTTAATATAAAGAACCGTGTTTAGGTTTTTGCAAAAAAAAAAAGTAAGCAGATACTGGTATTGAAACCATTCACTCAGTACCACTTTTAGTGTATAAGCAATTAAAATAAAACTGTAAAATGATAGTCAATGTGTAATAAAATAGCTATTTAAATAATTCCCTCCAACCTTTTTCCGAACGGTTGTAACTGCATCAACACGTTCACTGGGAAAAAGCAACGGTAAAACACAGGTGGTTCTGTCTATAGTAATATTTTATTGTGTTACACTATTAAAATTACAAATAAAAAATATACACAGCAAAACAAGACATGAAATAGTATTATCTTATTTTGAACACTGTACTTAAGAGCCTCTTCTCGCGCTGGTAGTGATCCCGCCCACAGACCAATCAGAATGCACGCTGTTTAGAGCTTGGGAAAGGACCGAGCTACTAACCATGACCAAATCAAGCAGTGCGCTAAAAGGAACGGGCCAATCAGGATGCAGGCTAAATGGAACAATGGAACAAACACGGGTCTGGTGGAGCCCGCTCAATCTTCTCTGTTTGTCCACTAAGTACCTGTGGGTCACAACAACACTGTTTCTTATTTGGGTTTATTATTGAATATTTAAAACATTTACAAGGTTATACTCTTTGGGTGATTTGAGTTCATTTAATTATTGTTATCATTAGATACTGACACAAGTCACCCGTTTTAAGTTATTTAGCCAATTAAAATAAAGGACAAAAGAAGAGAGCACAAATGGTCCAGAGGATTTTCAATTTTAGCGTTTTTATTTTATGTTTACACAGAAACACAACATACAAAACAATATACACAATTCATTCCTATTCAGTTTTTTACAAACATAGACTGAAATCCAAGGGGGAATAAATATATTTTTTTCTTATATCTACTTTTGATTCTTGGTATTTTGTTAATAAATGTAGCATTTTGAAAGCCAGTGTTTTCCACAAAACCTGTTTTTGTTGAATATGTCTACAGAACGCTTATGATTGTGCAAAGAGGAGGAGGAGAGGGCAGCTCTTGCTCCTGATCTAAAATGGTCCTGGAGCTGCTGGTGGAGCAGAGGGTGTCAGAGGTGTGGGAGAAGTTTATGACCTGACCTGACATGTCAGAGTTGATGACATGGGTGGAAGTCCTGTCCTGGGTTCAGTGGTCAGGTCGATTCCAGGTTGGAGTTCAATTAAATGGATAGCAGGTTATTAACTGACCACCAGAACAGCCAGGCACAAAAACAGTTTTTTCCCGCAGGCTTTATTCAACCTGAACAATTAATCTTTATAATTATAAAACCTCCATCACAACTAACATAGTTATTTGACATATTTATATTAAACTGCACTCTTTCTACAAATCAGCCACAATGCAATCTTCTCATTGCAGTCCTGAAACTCCAGGTATTCTGTTGTCAGGAAATACCAGCCGTGTAAATCTCACACCCGCCTCGCTGTCTTGTAGAGTCCACAAGCCACCTTCTGGTGTGAAAGCTGTACCTCAGGAGCCCAGAGCAGTGGCTCTCTGTTCTGAGTGAGTCGAGCGGATCAGCATCGAAGAAGTGTTGGAAATACTGTGAATAAGATACCTCAACTATTAACAGTCATAACAAGAATTTTCAGTTTCAAGAAGGTTATGGTTAACACTAACTACACTAACACACAACACTAATATGATCTTAGTAAAGGTATTTGTGATCACTCACATACAAATGTACATAAAAATACAAACCAGGAAGAACTTGGATTTCAAGTGATAGTTAATACAAAAAATGAAAATTCTGTCATTAATTACTCACTCTCATGACATTCCAAACCCGTAAGACCTTTGTTCATCTTGGGAACACAAATTAAGATATTACTGATGAAATCCGAGAGCTCTCTGGCCCTCCATAGACAGCAACACAACTGAAATGTTCCCCAGGTCCAGAACCTTAGCAAGGTAAAATAGTCCAGGGGTTCACCCGCAGTTTTACAAAACTATGAGAATACTTTTTGTGTGCAAAGAAAACAAAAATAATGACTTTATTCAACGATTCTTCTCCTCCTTATCCCTATGGAGTCAATATAATGCCGCATATATATGCAAAAAAAGAAAGTTTTGCAAAAGAAAATAAAGTTTTGCAAATGAAAATTAAAGTATTGAGAAAAAGAAATGTGCCTTTTGCAAACAAAAATAAAGAATTGCAAAACATAAATGAAACAGCGCGAAAGCAATGATTTTGCAATACATATTTTACTCTTCAGGGCTGCGTTTTCCAAAAGCATCATTATAACTAGCAGTAACGCTGAACTAATGTAAACAAAGAACGTTTCTGTGCGCTGGCATCCTCCCACAGGTTAAGAGATTTTAAACAAACACTGTTAATACACTTGCAGTTAACCAAATGAAACAATACACATTTTAATGCTATAAAAGTGTGCACATTGAGAGAAATAAACAGCAGATGATCATGTTAAGAACTTCTTTAACCTGAGCAAACGCTGCTTATACACATATACATTTGTTAATAAAGTTAATAAAATGAAAACATGCATGTTTTAATGCTAGTGTATAAAAGGAAATGATCCACTCGCAAGCCTCTGCTCATGATGGTGCCTGGATCAGTGAGCTGTGTCTCGGGCCGATGACGTCACTTCCAGGGAGGCATGTTGAACACGCCCCCGTCCCTTGGCTCCACCCCCACGTCAAAACAGTGCCACAAAGCAAGACGTGCAGAAGTGCAAAGGGAAAACGGTATCGCAAGCTCAAACTAGACTGAAACATAAAATAAAAGCAGCATTGCAAATAAATTAGTAGATATGGCAATGGAAAATATGTATTGCAAAATCATTGCTTTCGCGCTGTTTCATTTATGTTTTGCGATTCTATATTTTTGTTTGCAAAACTTAATTTTTTTCTCCCGATACTTTATTTTCTTTTGCAATTCTTTATTTTTGTTTGCAAAAAGCACATTAATTTTTATCAATACTTTAATTTTCATTTGCAAAACAAATTTTTTTTGCATATATATATGCGGCATTATATTGACTCCATATATTCCGTCTGCTGTGGCATGCTGTCATTGCGGACAGAGTCTCACAATGCATGCACTTGCTTCCACTTCATATAACTGACACATGCGTGTGCTGATGCATGTGTGTGTTCAACGTAAGCAATGGCACCATGCGCATGCGTTGTTTACATGAAGAGGACACACAAGACTCATCCAGCAGAAGGCTTTTTTTCCCTTTAGCCCTAATGTTCTGCTGGTTCCTCTGCAGGATGAATTTCTTTAGTACATCCATCCTGCTGTCTGCGCTTGTGTCCTGGATCCTAATGAACCACACATAGCTGCATAAGAAATGTATACAATTAAATTATATGAATGACAATAAATAAAGTACGAAACAACATACAGTTAACAAGCAAGAATAAACAAATATTACCTTCTCCTCTCTTTCTCCTATGAGGGAGTATCCAAGGTCAATTTCCAGCATCCACTTTTCTTCCTGTACTGACCAGGACACTTCAACTTGCCAGCAGTAGGTCATGAAATGGATCCCCTCCAACTTGAGCCCCTTTCACACTGCACGTTGGACCCGGAAAATTGCCGAAACATTGCCGGGTCGCCTTCTGTGTGAAAGCAAACACGTCCCAGGATTGATTCCGGGATTGATCCCGGGTCGGGGGCCTAGTAACATTGCCGGGCTAAGTCCCCGAACGAGCGCTGTGTGAACAAAAGCCAGAACTAATGCCGTGTAGTAGTGATGACGCACGTTATCGCGCGACTCTTTTAGCGTGTTTTGAAGGCAGATCAGTGTTTGCGATGAAGCAAATATGTGCAAACTGTAACGAAGGAGAGATCAGTTAGTTCCTCACTTTCCGCGCTGAAGCTGAGATCGTTTGCCAGTTTAAGTGAAAGTTAACGTGCCTAGTTTGGATAACCCTGATCTTGGCCTACTTCAGCACAGCCTCAGGGTCCTTCAGCTCCACCTCTAGACATACTACCTCTACAATCCAACTGATATTACACCATTGCAAAGGGCCTGACCTATAAAATAAAGTATAAGGGACTATAAAACATAAAAAGCTTACAGTCGTTTACATTTAATCATTTAGTTGTTCCAATCTGTCCAATTTTGGTGAGCCTCCGTTTCCTGTTCTCATCTGACAGGAGCGGCACCCGGTGTGGTCTTCTGCTGCTGTAGCCCATCTGCTTCAGGGTTCGATGTGATGTGTGGTCAGAGATGGTACAATGCATACCTTGGTTTTAACGAGTGGTTATTTGAGTTACTGTTGCCTTTCTATCATCTCTAACCAATCTGCCCATTCTCCTCTGACCTCTGACATCAACAAGGCATTTTCATCCACACAACTGCCGCTCACTGGATATTTTTTCTTTTTCGGACCATTCTCTGTAAACTCTATAGATAGTTGTGTGTGTGAAAATCCCAGTAGATCAGCAGTTTTTGAAATACTCAGACCAGTCCGTCTGGAACCAACAACCAATCCACGTTCAAGGTCACTTAAATCCCCTTTCTTCCCCATTCTGATGCTTGGTTTGAACTTCAGCAAGTTGTCTTCACCACATCTAGATGCCTAAATGCATTGAGTTGCTGCCATGTGATTGGGTCATTTTATATAGATAGATAGATAGATAGATAGATGGATAGATGGATAGATAGATAGATCGATAGCTATAGCCCCCCCCCCTAAAAATGGCCTAGCGACGCCCATGTTGGCAGCAAAGGGGTTCTGGAAAAGGCGTATTTCTTTAGTGTGGACATGTAGCTCAAAGAATCGCATGTCAAACTCCACCTTTAGCATTTCCACCGCTTCCATGAACTTTTCAGCTGGGAATGGAGCCACTGGTTTCTCAGCTGAGAGACTTTGGGTAACGGGGAGATGAGTGAAGTCTTGCTTTTGCACTTGTCCCACAAGCAGTGCTAGTTTCACCTCAAATGCTTTTATGTGGGAATACATGTCACAGCATTTCTGTCACATCTGTGCGAGGTCCCATTTCCATTCTGCGTTGATCAGTTTTGCCCTTTGTCAGAAGAAAGGCATTGATTCCAGGTAGCAGCTCGTAAAAACGCCTCAAAACTCTGCCCCGGCTTAACCATCGGACTTCAGTGTTGTAAAGCACATCTCCGTGAGCAGACTCAAGCTCAGCGAGAAAGGCTTGGAAACTGCCGGTGTTTTAGTCCGTTTGCTCTGATGAAGTTTGTACATGACACCACCATCTTCATGATTGATTCCCACTTCAGAACTTTGCAGCAGAGTGTTTGCTGGTGAATCAGGCAGTGTCTTGTAACGGTGGGGTAGACCTCTTATTGTACTTATTGTACAACATGGTATGTAGAAGATCAAGTATAATCAATGTGAATCTAGCCATTTATAGATTCAGTTATTATTCCATTATAATCCAATAGCCTGTGTGTGAAAAGAATGTGACTGCCTTGCTAAAAAAAGATGAGAAACAGATGAGAAACATCTGGAAAGACATACAAAAGTGCCTTTCTCTTTACCATAACAAGTAGGGGGACCCTTCTCTCTAGGGAGGAACTGAATTGTAAGCATAAGGAAAATTATGAAATATTTGGAACGCCCTGTATATAGTGTACAGTCGTGGCCAAAAGTTTTGAGAATTACATAAATATTAGTTTTCAAAAAGTTTGCTGCTAAACTGCTTTTAGATCTTTGTTTCAGTTGTTTCTGTGATGTACTGAAATATAATTACAAGCACTTCATATGTTTCAAAGGGTTTTTATCGACAATTACATGACATTTATGCAAAGAGTCAGTATTTGCAGTGTTGGCCCTTCTTTTTCAGGACCTCTACAATTCGACTGGGCATGCTCTCAATCAACTTCTGGGCCAAATCCTGACTGATAGCAACCCATTCTTTCATAATAACTTCTTGGAGTTTGTCAGAATTAGTGGGTTTTTGTTTGTCCACCCGCCTCTTGAGGATTGAGCACAAGTTCTCAATGGGATTAAGATCTGGGGAGTTTCCAGGCCATGGACCCAAAATTTCAACATTCTGGTCCCCGAGCCACTTAGTTATCACTTTTGCCTTATGGCACGGTGCTCCATCCTGCTGGAAAATGCATTGTTCTTCACCAAACTGTTGTTGGGTTGTTGGAAGAAGTTGCTGTTGGAGGGAGTTTTGGTACCCATTCTTTATTCATGGCTGTGTTTTTTGGGCAGAATTGTGAGTGAGCCCACTCCCTTGGATGAGAAGCAACCCCACACATGAATGGTGTCAGGATGCTTTACTGTTGGCATGACACAGGACTGATGGTAGCGCTCACCTTTTTCTTCTCCGGACAAGCCTTTTTCCAGATGCCCCAAACAATCGGAAAGGGGCTTCATCGGAGAATATGACTTTGCCCCATTCCTCAGCAGTCCATTCACTATACTTTCTGCAGAAGATCAATCTGTCCCTGATGTTTTTTTGGAGAGAAGTGGCTTCTTTGCTGCCCTTCTGACACCAGGCCATCTTCCAAAAGTCTTCGCCTCACTGTGCGTGCAGATGCACTCACACCTGCCTGCTGCCATTCCTGAGCAAGCTCTGCACTGGTGGCACTCCGATCCTGCAGCTGAATCCTCTTTAGGAGACGATCCTGGCGCTTGCTGGACTTTCTTGGACGCCCTGAAGCCTTCTTTACAAGAATTGAACCTCTTTCCTTGAAGTTCTTGATGAACTTATAAATTGTTGATTTAGGTGCAATCTTAGTAGCCACAATATCCTTGCCTGTGAAGCCATTTTTATGCAACGCAATGATGGCTGCACGTGTTTCTTTGTTCTTCCATTGTTAACCATGGTGACCTGCAATGATTTCAAGCATCACCCTCCTTTTAACATGTCAAGTCTGCCATTCTAACCCAATCAGCCTGACATAATGATCTCCAGCCTTGTGCTCGTCAACATTCTCACCTGAGTTAACAAGATGATTACTGAAATGATCTCAGCAGGTCCTTTAATGACAGCAATGAAATGCAGTGGAAAGGTTTTTTTTGGGGATTAAGTTAATTTTCATGGCAAAGAAGGACTATGCAATTCATCTGATCACTCTTCATAACATTCTGGAGTATATGCAAATTGCTATTATAAAAACTTAAGCAGCAACTTTTCCAATTTCCAATATTTATGTAATTCTCAAAACTTTTGGCCATGACTGTATATAAGGAGATACCACATAACATTCAAGAGATCTCCTCTCAAGGAACTCTCGGCTTTATTCTCCTTGAAATAAAGTCTTTTCTTCTGGAAACAAAACCCCAGACTGAGTGTGATTCTTCAGATCAGCGGCAAACGACACTACAGATTTGGCGCCCGAACAGGGACGGGAAAAGAGCAGCAGAGTGGACGACCACATTTGAGCTGACCGATGATCAACACAACCGGGTGCCCAGCTAACAAAAATGAGATGTCAGAACGCTATGAAAACGTTATTTCGGAATGTTTTGTACACATTGAAAACGGCAAGTTTTTTATTTATGTATTAAGAACATTTTTTGTGGGGTTTCTGCGAACGTTACAGGAACATTCCATCCTACCATTTTGAAAATGTTACGAAAACTTCATTACTGAATGTTCTTTAAATGTTTCAAATTTGCATTTTTTTATGTATTAGGAATGTTTTTTCTCAGTTTATGTGAACGTTATAGAAACATTCCATTCTATCATCTTGAAAACGTTATGAAAATGTTATTAGTGAATGTTCGTTAAATGTTTGAAATGTGCATTTTTTTAATGTATTAGGAACGTTATTTCTCGGTTTATGTGAACATTATAGAAATATTCCATTCTATCATCTTGAAAACGTTATGAAAATGTTATTAGTGAATGTTCGTTAAATGTTTGAAATGTGCATTTTTTTTATGTATCAGGAAAATTTTTTCTTGGTTTATGTGAACGTTATAGAAACATTTCCATTCTATCATCTTGAAAACCGACACTGAAGTGTACAGCGCCCCGGGCATGGCCCGGATTCATTTTTAATATCTTCTTTACTGTTCACTAATCTTTCATTTAAAATTGATACGCTGCCAAAATGTTTACTTACTGCTAACCCTAACTTATCTCATTATGATAAATGCTCACTGGATTAAGTTGGCATGAAAACAATTTATTTATAAAACTATGCAATTACAGCAAAAAAAAAAAAAAAAAAAAACATGTTATACAGAAAGTATATATAAATATAAAAAACATAACATTTAACTAAATTACCTTTATATTTATTTATACTTACGTATAAATAATTTATCATGTATAAATAATAAACACTCAGGTGATACTTTACAATTTACAATAAAGTTTCATTTGTTACATTAGTAAATGGCAGAGTTTTAAAATTAAAACCATTTTGTACTTTTATTTATTTATCTAATCATTTACTATTACCATGTATAATTTTTGAGTAAAACAATGGGTACTTTTCCTCGGTTGTTGCCCATATTCAAATTGCTCAGGATTTATGGTTTCAGTGGTGTAACATGTCTTTCCATTTCTTAATCCGGTGACATCTTTGTTTTGGGAGCTTTTATTTCTGCACTTGTAAAGAGCAAATAATATACAAGTATCTATTAGTAAAGGTCTAACGCAATGCATCATTGTGAACTACATAAAATTTATGTTGTAGCAATGAACCTGTTATTTGACAGACTATTTACAGCACTAACTGCAGTGACAGCACAATAAGTGGCTGTGCACAGCATCCCAGCTAACAGGGAACGTTCCCATAACTTTCACTAACGTTATGTAAACCATTCCTGACATAATGTTTCTGGAACAGTCTTATAATGTTTTCATAGTTAAAATACATTGTCGTAACGTTGAGGGAAAACGTTCTCATAACAACGTTCTAGTAACGTCTTTATGATGTTATTTTTAATTGACTGATGTTCTCATAATGTTGAGTGAAAACATTCGCATAACAACGTTCTTGTAACGTCTTTATGATGTTATTTTTACTTGACTGATGTTCTCATAACAACGTTCTTGTAACGTGTTTATGGTGTTATTTCATAATGTTGAACAAATACATTCTTAAAACACCATTCTTGAATTGCCTTCATTTTAGAAGTGATGGGAACAGAAATTACGAGTGTGACCAGTCCCAGACAGCATGTAGTAATCGGCCCGAGCTTGGCTGGCCCTCGGCTCAGACTCGGCATCGGCGAGTGTTTTCCGGGCCGAGTGTGGCCCACAGCTCGCTCTCGCGCATGTGTTTGTGATGTGGCTGTAAAGCACTGACCCGATTCCTGTTCACCGCAACTGACCCGAGTCCGGCTGTAGAGTCTGGGCCACTTCTGGCAATGACTTGGCTCGGTTCAGTCATGGATGGTTACATTAATATAGCAATAAATAACATAAAATTGTTTTAAACTTGACTTAAGATCTTTAAAGTATCTTATAATGTTAATTATACGTCTAATGTCATCAAAAACAAATTATCTGCGATAAAATGTTAAAAAACTAAGTGCTTTATAGGACAGAACATTCTCTAATATTTATAACAATAGCAAATCTATATTTATGTAACGCAGCAGGTCATTCTTTTATATGTTTGCTTGTATGTATTTTGAACTTGCTTCATTGCGCTCTCACGTGTATCACCCATAGACTGTATAAAAATGTGGACGTAGTGTCCGTGACATCACCCGTAGACTCCTGAAGAGCATTTTTGAAGCTCAAAATGTGCAGAGCGGGCCGTTGCCTTCTTGGCAGTGCGTCCCTGTGCGACTCTCCTGGATAATCGAAAATGGGCAAAAAGGTGGGAGCTGGTTGCTGAAGCCACGCCCACCTAGTGTGACATCAGTGTCAGCAGCGGCAATCCACCTGTCACTCAAGTGGCCACTCCCTTAATTATGCAGAACTTTAAGGCTTAATATAATTTAAATGGATGAGTTATAAAAAAATTCACCCCCGTCACAGTTGTCATGAAGGGCAAAATTAGCTATATAGACCAAAATCATTTTTTGAACCAGGCTGTAAACATGTTTTTTTTTTCTGCTGTAAAGTTGGGCATTTGGACTGACTCCCTTTTGCAGCCAGCCTCAAGCAGCCAGTCGATGAATTGCAGTTTTAGTCACTTCCTTGTTGGCTTCACGAGAGAGAGCGGGAGGTTGCCGCTCTGTATCACCTTCACTCGCGCAGCGTGGGTGGGGTCTCGTACCTGTGCTCGCGAGTAGCCTACTGTCCACCATGTTTGGGCAGTTTGGATGCAAACAAAACAATGGATTATTTACCAAGAGATATGGATGTATGAACTCATGTAGATAAAACACTTCTGGTAAGCATCGTAGACCATTCTTTTTTGAGTATTTTACTAGCTCAGGTGCTTATAAGCTCATAAATGAACTCGCAAACCTTCACCTCACGTGTGAGACTGCAGCAAATGCGGCTTTGTGCGAAACCTAAGTAAAAAAAATTAAATTAAATAAACGATATATTTTACATTTTTAATCGAATTGTTGTGTGGGTCTAGAGTGTCTCTACATCCTGAGTGAAGTACTAAGTAAAGTGATGAACTGTGATGCTGTGTTTGTGTTGTAGTCACATGTGTTTTGGCAGAGATGAGCATCTGTATAGTCTGCTTATATTTAGCATCTGTAAAAGCAGGACAGAGATATTGCAGATGATCTCAGACAAACTGATGCATATATGACTAACGTAACAGTACATTCTCATCATAAAAATAGCTGAAACTAGCTAATGCATTAAGTTGAGGTTATTTGAAAACAATGGCCCACTTAAACAAATCTTCAGTCTTACATACTTTAAGAAATATGGGGAAAAAATTACGTTTTCTTATTGCAACTGCATTTACAAAAATAAGAATGTGGAAGCTAAAAATACAAACAGACCTTTCTCTTTGTATATGCTGGACTACTATGATTATCATCCTCATCTTCCTCGTCTGTTGGTGGGTTGGGTTGCTCGTCAGTTTTCTGCAGAGTAAAAACTCTAGAGTAGACCCACACAACAATTTGATCAAAAATGAAAAATATATTATTTATTTTATTTATTTTTTTACTTAGGTTTCACACAAAACCGTGTTCGCTGCAGTCTCACACGTAAGGTGAAGGTTTGCAAGTTCATTTATGAGCTTATAAGCGCCTGCGCTGGAAAATTTCTAAAAAGAAATGCTCAACGATGCTTACCAGAAGTGTTTTATCGAAATGAGTTCATACATCCATATCTCTTGGTAAATAATCCATTGTTTTGTTTACATCCAAACTGCCCAAACATGGCGGTACTCACGAGCACAGGTACGAGACTCCGACCGCTGCGCAAGTGAAGGTGTTGAGAGCGCAATGAATCACGTTCATTACAAGCAAACGTATAAAAGAATGACCTGCTGCGTTACATAAATATAGATTTGCTATTGTTATAAATATTAGAGAGTGTTCTGTCCTATAAAGCACTTTGTTTTTTTTTTTGTTTTTTTTTACATTTTATCGCAGATAATTTGTTTTTGACAAATTCACGACATTAGACGTATAATTTACATTATAAGATACTTTAAATATCTTAAGCCAAGTTTAAAACAGTTATATGTTATTTATTGCTATATTAATGTAACCATCTATGACTGAACTGAGCGGGTCGGTTACGGTGAACAGGAATCGGCTCAGTGCTTTACAAGCGCATCACAAACACATGCGCGAGAGCGAGCTGCGGGCCACACTCGGCCCGGATAACACTCGCTGATGCCGAGTCTGAGCCGAGGGCCAGCTGAGCTCGGGCCGATTACTACATGCTGTCTGGGATTGGTCACACTCGTAATTTCTGTTCCCATCACTTCTAAAATGAGGGCCTTCCAATTATGGTGTTTTAAGAATGTAATTGTTCAACATTATGAAATAACACCATAAACACGTTACAAGAATGTTTTCCCTCAACATTATGAGAACATCAGTCAATTAAAAATAACATCATAAAGACGTTACAAGAACGTTGTTATGAGAATGTTTTCGCTCAACATTATGAGAACATCAGTCAATTAAAAATAACATCATAAAGACATTACAAGAACGTTGTTATGAGAACGTTTTCGCTCAAAATTATGAGAACATCAATCAATTAAAAATAACATCATAAATACGTTACAAAAACGTTGTTATTAGAACATTTTCACTCAACATTATGAGAACATCAGTCAAGTAAAAATAACATCATAAAGACGATACAAGAATGTTGTTATGAGAACGTTTTCCCTCAGCATTATGAGAACATCAGTCAAATAAAAATAACATAATAAAGACGTTACTAGAACGTTGTTATGAGAACTTTTTGCTCAACGTTACGACAATGTATTTTAACTATGAAAACATTATAAGACTGTTCCAGAAATATTATGTCAGGAATGTTTTTTCCTAAAATTTACATAACTTTTACATAACGTTAGTGAAAGTTATGGGAACATTCCCTGTTAGCTGGGTGGCCACCATAAAATAAGATATGCATTTTTGCTTATAAAATTCGATTCAATTCAATTCAATTCAATTCAAGTTTATTTGTATAGCGCTTTTTACGATACAAATCATTACAAAGCAACTTTACAGAAAATTAAGTTTCTACAATATTTAGTAGTAGCTTATCAGTGGTGACTGTCAGTTCATATGCATATGGCAGAAATGTTCAGAAAAATCAATAAAAAGACGTAAACAAACAGACGATTGACACTATTAACAGCAATTTTGCAATCAAACTTATAGCAAAATGTGGTAGTTCTGTATGTTGTCTATGGGTTAGCATCATCTGAGGTCCTCTGAGGGGCTGGCATCATCTCTTCTCAGGTGTTCTGGATCCAGACTGGAGCTTGTGTAAATCCTAGTTACCAAGGGATGTAAATCCCGTGGCAAAGCAGAGAAACAAATAGAGACATAATTAGCGTAGCTGCTGTTCCAGCCAAGTACAATTAATTTGTTTAAACCCAAGCTAAAGAATAATAATGCACATTTGATCAGATATAAAACTGCAGTCCAAAATTATGAGGATGCATTATATTTGAATGCCTGGCCCAAAGAGGTGTGTTTTTAATCTAGATTGAAACAGAGAGAGTGTGGTCTGAGCCCCGAACATTATCAGGAAGGCTACTATCCTAGTACTATCAAAAGTCCAAGCGTTTTGTGACCTTACGGGAGCGTGATGGGTTGTAGCGTGGTAGAAGACTATGTTAGGGTACGCAGGAAGCTAAGCCATTAAGGGCCTTATAAGTAAGTAACTAAACTATTTTGTAACTGATACGGGACTTATATGGTAAAGGCCAGGGCCCAGATGGGGACTGTAGTAAGTTGAAAAAGGGTGTAATATGATCATCATTTTCTTGGACCTGTGGTAAGGACCTCTAGCCGCTGCCATCTTTTTGGAACTACCTGTTAGCTTGTTTTATTGAGGATGGGCAGACCAACCAACCTAGCAGTTGCATTACAATAGTCCAGTCTAGAGGTCATGAATGCCCTGAACTCAGCTTTTTCTGCTATCAGGAAACAGGTTAACAGTTTCGTAGCTTGGCAATGTTTCTAAGATGGAAGAATGCTGTGTTTTTGTAAACAATCCAGGAAATATGATTTTCAAAAGACACGTTACTGTCTTAATAGAACCTTAACCCCCATAT
>NC_056604.1:25435752-25436005 GCF_018340385.1 Cyprinus carpio
AATAAATAGATATTTAAGTATCTAAATTAAAACAGTAAGGGTTCCTACGCAATTTAGAAATATAGAAAATGATTTAAGTCATTTCCAGGAAATGCATGGAAAAAGGCAACAGCAACACTGCTATTTTATTTGAGCTTATTTCATTTATAAACTCATTTAGCTACTTGACACACTCGTTACTGTTTTGTAATTTTAGAGGATTATGTAAAACAACATGAATTCCTTTGGCTCACATAGCCACCAGATCCAGTCT
>NC_056604.1:25436263-25436339 GCF_018340385.1 Cyprinus carpio
CTCCCAAGGTTTTTTTCTCCATTCTCTCACTGATGGAGTTTTGGTTCCTTGCCGCTGTCGCCTGTGGCTTGCTTAG
>NC_056604.1:25443660-25443765 GCF_018340385.1 Cyprinus carpio
CCAGAATGCACTGCAACACAAGTCTCCTGCCACATGCTTTTTTGATTGTCACCGTCGTTGAGGATCACAGGTTGATTCTTGATGTTTGCATGTCTAAATGAAAAA
>NC_056604.1:25443813-25444253 GCF_018340385.1 Cyprinus carpio
TTAAGAAATTCCACAGATTGTATTTAAAATGCTGGTAATCCTATGCTGAAGAATCATTCGACCACAATAATCAACAATGAAAGTTTAACTCATTGATTCAGGAAAACCAATATTTTTTGTTTGCCCGTCTGTTTTATAACTCCATTACAACAACCAAACAAAATCTGACTTTAAAATATTAAGGGTCAAGAGCCCAACTAAAGCAAACACTGAACACTATAATGGTGACATTAAAATAGTGATTTTCGTCTTTGTTGATTCTGCTCGTTAACATCAGGTATCATCAATAATGGTCAATCATCACTCAATTAATCACTTAATTATCTCATTAACTTTAACTATGATTCAGTGTTAATTTAACACTCATATTTTATTACTATTTTAACCCTCTGGAGTCTAAGGGTATTTTTGGGGCCTGGAGAAGTTTTGTCATGCCCTGA
>NC_056604.1:25445253-25463873 GCF_018340385.1 Cyprinus carpio
CTGGGGTTTCAGGTCAACTGAGAAAAGAGCAAGCTCTCTCTATGGAGAGCACCTCTGTTCTCCTTATGGAGTTGAACTCGGTCAATATGATGCCACATTTCATGAACGAGAATGCCCATTCAGTGCTGAGCTTTGAGAGAGATTGCAGCAGAGACTGTTAAAATCCTTTCCTTTAAGACAGTGCTCTTTACCATGTTTACTTCAATCAAGAGGGTGGGGGACCTGCAGACATTTTTGGTTAATGAAACATGCCTAGAATTCAGGCTGGTTGACTCTCAAGTGATCCTGAGACCCTGGCCTGGATATGTGCCCAAAGTTCCCACAACTCTTTTCAGAGACCAGGTAGTGAACTTGCAAGCACTGCTTCTGGAGGAGGCAGACCCAGCCCTTGCATTGCTCTGTCCTGTCCGCACATTGTACATTTACATGGACTATACCCAGAGCTTCAGAAGCTTCAACCGGCTCTTTGTCTTCTTTAGGAGATTAGCAGAAATGAAAGGCTGGAGGGGAAACTTGAAGGGTAAACTCTGAGTGTCCGAGATAGTGAGCCGTGGCTGAGTTCTTCCAACATCCTGCAGCTGTCAGGCTTGGCAGGGGGGCTTGAAAAGACTCAGTGCTCATGCTGCATGTCCATTGGTCAGCCTTTCACTGGGCTAGGTGCCCAAATGTGAGATTCTTTTCAGGTAATCATGTATGTTTATTTTCCACAGAATAGTTTCTCTGTTTTGGTAAACCTGTGTCTTTACCGTTCCATTTCTTGTACACCAAGAAATGAATGGGCACCCAAATGAGACCCCAATATGTCAATATTGATGTAACATCACCATTTCCTCCTTTGGGGAGTGAGGGTTTCATTCGTATCCAAGATGATATAATGCCTTAATGATTCAGGCCTGCATCCACTTTATTGGGCCTGGTTCTCCATCCCCCTTAATTGGGCTGGGTGTTCTGTTAGGGAGCTGACCTTGAAGGGCGATATGTTGGATCAGTCTAATTTTTCTTTTCTTTTTTTTCATTTGTTTCTTTGCTTGATGTGCTTTGTTCTTACTGATTTATTGTTTCATTCTTTCAGGTGTTTCTTGTTAGGTCATTAATACTTGTGTATATATAGCCTTCATATTCCTCTTGTCTAGCTTTTGTCTAGCTTTGTTTCATGCAACCAGTTGTCAGTGAGTCTTTTGTTTTTTTTAGGTCAAGCTTTGGTTATTTTGAATGTATGTTTTATTAAATTGCAAATTACTTTAGCTCACCTTAAGTGGATGTTTTGTTACAGGGATCTGTACAGCCCTATTTACAGACTCCAAAAATGCTGCCTTGCTAATGAGGATATAGAACATCATTTAATGACTTTGGAATGCATCACTCAAGCACGCTAAAGTCCAAGACAAGATTGGGTGTTACATCTTCTACCTCTTTTATCTGGCAAGGTGAGGGCAGATTATGTGGCCGTGGATTGTCATTATTCCCTAAATTATGTCAAACAGGCTATCCTCGACAAGTTGAAAATTAGTTAAATTAGTTGAATCTTTGAGGTTTTTTTCAACTGTTGGTAAATGTTCTTATTTGCTGAATATAATTGTTGAACTGAAACAATTATAAATTCATAGGGGCCATTTTAATGCGATTTCAGAAAATCCACTGCTTTTGACCGAGTCAACGTTTTTTCACATATGCTTTGCATCCTTAAATTTGCTTAACCTGAAACCTTGTATATGCATCAGTTCAAATCCTTTTGCATATGTGACAATTTAGATTTGACACTTAACATACTATTTTCCACAATGCAATCTACCACACTGTTCATTGTGCAGTTGCAGTGGCAAAGGTGGACATTTGGAACATTTGGAAACATAGAAATATGGATTTTTTTTTTCTTTCCTAAATTAATACTGTTGGATGGATTGTACTTAGAATGAAAGAACACATTTTTACACTTTTTATATAAAGTTGTACAATGAGTATTCACATATTGTACAACTCCAAACAGTTTTTTGAGTATTTAATTTAAAGTATATCACACTATATGATTCCACAGTGAAATCCCAAGTTGTTATTAGTGCATGTTGTAGAATTCAGTAAAGAATGATTTTGTTGTTAGTATTTACTTTTAATATATCTTAACTTTAAATGTATAAGTAGAAAATAATACAATGTAAAACTATGAAGTGAACTGAATTTTTCAGCAAAATATGTAATGCAAGTTTGAATAGACAGTCAATATGACATCAAACATACAAAACAGCTGATCCACACCTCCGAAATTGATATGGATTACTTGGACACCAAGTCATTTTGAAAATGTTCCTTATTACAAGTAAAAACAAACAAACAAACAAAAAGTAAATACAATAAAAAGGAAGCATGTTTATATCACATTTATTTAAAGCTTTATAAGTATTTAAATTACTCTTTTTAATCTCAAAAAGAAAAGAAAAAATGCAAACTGAACCCCAGAATAAAATTCCATTCTCTACTTTGCATATTATATTCTGAAAAATTATGGTAACATAATAGGAAAGAATCTAAACCACTAACACAGAGTTTAAGAGGTAATTCTCTATACACAAAGACTGATGTCTAAGACCTACTAATGGTTTGTGTATAATTCTGAATAGATGTTTGAAAGTATGTGGGAGTATTTTTCTGTGGTTGAAATATTATTATATAAGATTTTGGTATGAAATGACTAAAGAGAATTCCATTTATACTGGATATCTGGGCAACTGCATTTAAAATGACAATGTATTTGCTTTTGATAGAGAGGTATACTGTGAAATATGCAATCCAGGTCAGATAGTACAAAATGAGACTAAAAGTTATTGGTTTGGCCTCATTGTAATTTTTTGGCAAATCTCTTCCCATGTAAGAAAACAGGAGACACAGGAAACCAAGAAACCAACTTATGAACATGACTATGATTAAGGTTATAGTGTTTCCTATTTCACAAATGAGCATAATTTGGTCATTAAAAGTCCATGAGTCAGCAATGGCTTTGATAGGATTGACAGTCATCCATACCACACAAGAAATTAAATGTACGAAAGAAGAAAATGCAATGAAGAGCCACTGGCCATTGTGTTTTACCCAAAGACTGTACACCTTAGGGAACTGAGCAGCCATTTTAAAAACACAAACAATTTGAAAGGAACGGACAGTCAAACAGGAAATACAGACAGTGAAGAAAAATGTAAATATGGCATTTCTCAGCAGGCAAAATAAAGATGTGGGTTTTTCAAAGAAAAATAATACACTTACGCTAGACAAAATCAAACTGGCCAACATCAGGAAACACATGCTGCCACCAGCAGACTTTACCACTGGTGTATCGTAATTGTAAGCAAAAAGGCAAAATATGGCAAAAAGGAGAATAATTAGGCATGCAGTTGAAATCATGACAATGATGGAGGGTATTTCTGTGAACTGAGGATAGACAACAGAGCGTGTCTTACAGGTCGTGCTGCCCTCATCAGACCATTCACTCTCTGCACATGGAAAACACGTATAGGGGTCCCCTGAAAAAAAAAAAAACAGTAAAATAATATTTAAATGTTTAGAAGTAGTATTTTGCTAAAAGCCATAATATAAATAAATGAATGTGGGAAAGTATTTTGCTTTCAAATCACACTTACAAAGCACCAATAACTAAAAGTAAAGTATAAAGTAAAGTATTATGGTGATAGAATGAACTGAAGAAGCTTAAAAGGGTAGTCCTTTCATTTGACCTCCACTGTATGGACAAAAAATGGAAGTCAATAGAATGGTTACCCTCAATTTTTCAAAATATCTTCTGTTGTGTTCTGCGGAGATAGATAGATAGACAGACAGACAGACATGCATGCATACATGCATACAGGTTTGAAATCACATGAGTTGAAGTAAATCAGATAAAATTTAACTTTTATTTTTTTTTCAACTTTTTAAATACCAAGATGTCTTGACCACCTCCTAAGGTACTTACTAGAAAAATCCACATAGCTGTTACGTGGACATTTTTTACACGTAAAACAGCAACTATGAAAACCTTCAGGTTGCCTTGAATATCCCGCCTTACACTCAACAGAGCAGTTTGAGAAAGGAACCTTTAAGGAACAGGAAAATGTGTTATTAAAGTTAACTTTTTACACTGTTTTTTAAAACTTATTTTTACATATTTCTATAAACCAAGATCAGTGCCCTCAAACAATTAACACAGCCTGAAAACTGAACACATTATAATTTCCATAAACTGACTGGGAATTACAAAATTACCTTAAACACACAAAACAATTCTTAGATCCTGCTTTCACAACTGTTAACTGACAGCTAAAATAAAGCCATGTAGTCTTTATTCAAATTAAATCAAATTTAGATCTGGTACACAAGTAGATAATACTTAAGACTGAATGGAAATTCTTTGTATTAGAACAATGGTAAAACATTCATAGCCCAGAGAAACATTGGGTAAAAGAGTGGTGGAGTTATTAATTTCCACAACAGCAAACCTCATTACTCATTTATGATGATGAATTTTTTTTTTTTTTTACCTTCATTTGGAGAAATGTATAAAATTGTAAAGCTAAATATTCAGATGAATGTTCAACAACAACAAAAGACTTACAGAACCATTGTTATGCCAGGGCATGCGGGTGTTGTCAACGGTAAAAGTAATTTCTGGAAGTTTATCATATGTGCCCACCATCTCAAACTGTGGAGGACTCAAATCAGTGCGCCAGAGCACAACTCCATAACAGATGGTTGGATCATAATTTTGATCGTATTTCACTTGACGGCCATTGAGCGGAAAATTCAACAACTTTATTTTTTCCAAAAGCTGTTTTGTGTTCAATTAAAAAAAAAAAGCCAAATAATTTATAATACAATAACATTAATAAAATTAATCTTACTTTTATTTTATTTATTGACCTATTGTAAAAAAAATAATAAAAGCAATAACACAGTTTAATATTAAATTTCATTAAACATAAATATGATTAATTATTCAGTTAATTAAAACATTATTACTTAAATAATGTAATTAAAATAATAATTCAACTTGTCATCGATTCAAATGAATTCACTTACCATGTAAGGCTTAACTGTTATGTTTTTGTGGCATTCATTCATGTCACACTGAAGAACCTTATGTAACGCATGAGCTATGGTATATATGGCAGAATAGACAGCAAAGGAGTTTGTGGGACTCTCATTTATAATGTCCTCCGCAGTCATCAATGAGCAGTAATCACAATCTTGATTACATGTCTCATTCTTATTCTGGACATCACTCACAGCTTTGTCATTATGGCCTGCATCAGCTGTTCCTTTGGCTTTATTGAAGACAAACTCATTAAATCTGGGCAATGACAACAGCCTATCTGCAATGCCAATGATTGTGCCAATTTTCCTGATTCCTGGCTCTCTTGGAAGCTGTTGATTCATAGCCCATGAATGACTTGCAATCCATACCTTTTCTTGGATGTTGTTTGCTATGGCTGCTTTGATAATTTTGCTTGCATATTCTTTCAAAGCAAAAATTACAATGACATTGATGTTGAGCTTATCAATCTTTCTAAGTGTTAGACTGTAGTTTGCATTTAGACTAAGACCCTCTTGATAGGCCAAACAAATGCCAGTATTGTTTATATATTTGTTAAAAAGCTTTAGTCCATCTGTACTGTAATCATCTTGGCTACCAAGAAAGGCAACCCAGTTCCATCCAAACCACCGTATGAGGTGAATAATCATCTCTATCAGGTCTTTATTACTAGGGATTGTTCTCACAAAAGAAGGATACTGAATTTTATTGCTTAATTCATAGCTAGCAGCTCCATAATTCACCTTTGGAAGAGAAGAAAACACTCCAACTCATTAGCTTTATAACTTGGTAGTCATTAACAAAATAAAGGAATTAAGTGTGTAGGTATTTTGTTATGTAAAAACTAACACAATTTACCATTGGTATAAGGTCCATTGTGATCAGCGGTGCAACAGTTATAGTTCTTGAGCTCCCATATGGTCCTGCTAAAGCAATCACTTTAGGCTGATAGTTGTTGAGTTTTTCTTTAGGTCTAATTGAGCCATTATTTGAGAGAAAACTTAAGACTGAATGAAAATTCCCTGTGTTAGAACAATGGTCAAAAATTTCATAGCCCAGAGATACATTGGGCAAAAGAGTTGTGGAATTATTAATCTCTTCAACAGCAAACCTCATTACTTGCAACATTTTATAGCCAGATTTTGAGGTACTGTGCCTTAAAAACGTAAGTGTGGAAGTTAATAGCATGTAATTGAAATGTGTCTTTGAGGAAATGCTGCTTTGATTTAAATTAATGATAATTTTAGACTGGTAAAATATCCTTGCTTACCAGAAACATTCAGTGGTCTCCGGGGTGAAAACAGGTGTCACACGGTCAATTTCATGTAAAGCAAAAAGGCCACCCAATAAGTAGTCTCCCTCCGATCTGAATTCAGATGTTGAACAAGAAACTTTGAAAAATAAACAACTAGTAAAGCACAAAAGGTAAGTGTAAATGCTACTGAGAAGCATGGTTAAAGATGGACTGCTGGTCATGAAGCAGGAATGTATAGTGGCTAGCCATTTGAGAGCAGTCAGGCTCATATTTTAAACTTAATTTTCTTAAAACACTTCAATTTGCTTAAACCACCATCTTCAAACATGATACAAATATCTATTTCCATGTCTAACACACAAAGTATATGTTAATCAGTTATTAAATAGAGCATTACACCACAAAGGTCTCCTCATAAAAAGCAAATTTGACTAATTTTTGAATCTACAAATCAAACTTGTGAAACAAGCTGTAACCAAGCTGTAGCAGGTAGCAAGCTGTAACAAGCAGGGTTTTACAGTTGGAATATAATCACAAAGGTTTTCCAGTTTAGAGACAAGCTTTAAAAAATAATAAAATAGATAAAAATATTAAAGGGTTACTCCACCCCAAAATGAAAATTTTGTCATTAATTACTTAACCCCATGCCGTTCCCAACCTGTAAAAGCTTTGTTCGTCTTCAGAACACAATGTAAGATATTTTGGATGAATAAGAGACAGAAGAGCATAAGCTGCTTGCTTACAGTGGATATTCTCCAAAATGGCGCTACGGTGATGTGGAGATACAAAGAGGAGACAAATTGTTGAATAAAGTCGTTATTTTTGCTTTCTTTGCATACAAAAAGTTTCCTCATTATTTCATAACGTTACGGTTGAACCACTGATGATGTCTTTCATACTTTTCTGGACCTTGACAGTGTAAGTTACTATGCGGTCAATGGGAGAGTCACAAGCCTCCCGGTTTTCATCAAAAATATCTTAAATTGTGTTCTGAAGACGAAACATGGCTTTTACTGGTTTGGAATGACATGGGGGTAAGTGAATAATGACAAAATCTTGAAGGTTGAAAGTTTAGATAGGTACAGGGATGTTGCTAACATGTTGTTAACATGTTTTAATGTGCCATGTTTACCATGTAGCATGCCCTGTTTTAGCATGATTAGCATGTTCATAGCATGTTTCTAACATGATTAGTGATTTGTTAGCATGTTTAGCATTTTGTTAGCATGATTAGTATGTTTTAACATGTTTTTAGCATGTTTCTAACATGATTAGCATGTTTTTAGCATGAGAAGCGATTAGTCAGCAGAGAAGGCGGCAGCGTGTGAGTGTTTCCTTAATACTTTGTTCTCTGTTGTTTAAATTGTTACTTGCTGTTAAGAAGGATTATTTCATTTTCTACCAATTTCTACTTTTATTCTTTGGTTGTAATTTTATTGTTATTTATATTACTCCCTTCCTGCCCTTAAATGTAAACTTTAGTTTCAATTTGAGCAATTGCCCTGCTATAGGCTTTTGGGTGTGCTAATTAAGAAGGCGGACACAGTGACCACTACCGCTCCATCACGAGTACAATTCATGCCAACAACCCATGATTTAACTGCATATTTAGCAAGAATTCACATTACATGAGCAATATCACTCGAGTACAAGTAGTATCACTTAAGCTGAAGCCTCCATTACTAATTCGAAAACGTCACTTTAGAACTAGTAACGAAGGAACGTTGAGCTGCTTCATTAAAAGCTTTTGTATTACTTAATTAAAAGCTCTCTGTATTATGTAGAGTATTGTGAGAGAGATGGACTCAGCGAGTGTGATTACCTGCATCCGACACAGCATTCATTCTTCAGCTCAATCTCATATTCACAATAAAACATTAGTTTGAATGTCCATTGAGGAAAGTGATATATTCGTTGTACTGTTCTTTTTTATGTTAAGGGTTTTTTTTGATTGTAGATTTGCCCACTGCATTTGTTAACTGCATCTTACAAGCTGTTATTAAAAGTAAAAATAACTTCTGTTTCAGTCTCTTTCATATTATTTATTGAATTATTTATTGAATAATAACCAACAACAACAGCCATCATAAAAGCCATCCTCTAATATACTGCATTAAAGTTACACTGAATACTGTATAATGTGATGAGAT
Organism: Cyprinus carpio; assembly: GCF_018340385.1. Lineage (NCBI taxonomy): Eukaryota > Metazoa > Chordata > Actinopteri > Cypriniformes > Cyprinidae > Cyprinus > Cyprinus carpio. Next base: position 25,453,733 of record NC_056604.1, read on the forward strand.
TTTGCCCTCGGCTAAAACTATTTGGTCTGGAACACATAATAGATTAATGAGACCAAAGACTGTCCGTCATATTTACCCAAAACAAATTATATCTCATGTTTAACCACTATAGAGGCATCAGAGCCAGCGGCAAATTCCAAAAGATCTGGCCGAGGTGAGGCTGCTCTCGGCAGGTTCATGAGCGCTGAACAGCCGCTGACACTCTGGAGCTCACGTCTTCGAAAACGTTGAAGCAAATTTTCACATAGACATTAACTTTACTAACAAACTGTATATTTGAAGTCTAAACAAGTACATTCTCATGTAAAAAAAAAACTCTTAAAACTACATTCAGAGACACAAAAACAGTATTATTTTTTATTTTATTATTATTTGGTAACACTTTATTTCGATAGTCCACTTTAGACAGTCTACTAACAGTAATTTTGTAACTATGTGTCAACTAGCAGTTAGTAGAGTATTAGTAGACTGTCTGCTTAATATCTTCTAACACTTTCTTTGTCAACTTATTGTCAACTTATACTAACCCTAAACCTACCCCTAACACTAAACCTAAACCTACCCTAACAGTCTACTCTGAGAGTTAGTAGACATGTAGTTGCAAATTAATGAGAATTAGTTGACATGTAGTTACAAAGTTACTTATAGTTAGTAGAAGAAATGTAAGAAATGCTGCAATCTGTAGGTAAAATAACTGTGATGAAAATGTAATCTTATTTGCATCATAACAAACAAAATTTGCACTGCAAAAAGCAGCATTGATACCTTTTAATGCTGACAATCTGTAATTAGCTTGGCATGTGGTAGGAAAAGGCTTGCACACTAGTGTTCTAATAAGCCACTTTGAAACTACTCTCCTGTTATTTTATTTTATTCTATTTTTTTTTTCTTTCAACGTGTTATGAACAGAACTGTGATATTTTAAACATACTGAAATACTTTAGCCGTGGAGCAGTGTTTCTGATATCAGTGGAGGGAGCAGGAAATGGTGAACCCGGAGCGGAGTGATTATTGAATGCTTGGATCGCAGAGGTAAAAAAACATTGCCGCTCCACTCCACACCCCTCTCATACTCATACTGTTACCCACCCTCTTAAAATTCATTTTGTAGTTGTTTATCGACTCCGTGGCCACTAGGTAACTTCTTGGAAGAATTGGATGTGTTGCTCTCAACCTTTCCTGATACTCCCCTAGTTATGCTTGGTGACTTCAACATCCACCTAGATAAACCTCAGGCTGCAGACTTCAACACTCTGCTTGCTTCTTTTGATCTCAAGAGAGTGTTACCTACAGCTACTCACAAATCAGGCAACCAACTGGACCTCATTTATGCACAACACTGTTTCTCTGATCATGGGCTGGCTACTCCACTGCACACCTTGGATCACTTCCTCCTCACTCTTAACCTCAACATGGGTCCTGACACTACACATACCCCTCCACATGTCATCTTTCGACGTTACTGACTATCTGCTATGGTTTCTTCTTCGCTTCCTCATCCTAAACAGTTATCATCTCTTGATGCTAACACTGCTACCGATACTTTCTGCTCCACTTTTACATCCTGATTAGACACTGTCTGCCCCCTGCCTTCCAGGCCAGTCTATGCCACTCCTTCTGCCCCTTGGCTGTCTTATGTTCTCCACGAACATCGTTCTAAGCTCAGGGATGCAGAAATGTCTCCGCTTCGCATCATGCCTAACAACACCCTTCAGCCTAGACTTAGTCACAATACAGCATGGCCTCTCATACCTAATTGCTTACTTAAAGGGGTCATATGATGCAATTTAAATTTTTCCTTTCTTTTTGGAGTGTTACAAGCTCTTAGTGCATAAAGAAGATCTGTGAAGTTGCAAAGACTAAAGTCTCAAATCCAAAGATATATTCTTTATAAAAGCTAAGAGTCAACCACGCCCTCCTAAAACGGCTCATTCTAACACGCCCCCACACGTCTACATCACGATGTGGAAAGATTTGCATCATATTCTACAACAAAAATCAGTGTTAACAACACCAAGCTGTGGCAGACAGAGACACTGAAGAGGGACTTCAGGAGCCTGATCGAGACATGCGCAGCACATTGCCCACAATGACGATCATCGTGTCAGGACCACTTCCCACGTATCGACGAAGACACAAAAGGTTCAGTAGACTTTTTGCTTTAATTGAATGGTCATTATCATGGTGCAAAGAACAGAAACTGCTATTTGTTAATAATTGGAATCTTTTCTGGGAGCATCCTAGGCTTTTTCGTACTGATGGCCTGCAGGATCTAAAAATCTGATTGTGATTAAACCAGAAAAATGTGAAATAAATGAACCAAAACAATTTTTTAAGTTTGGGCACATAAACATTAGACCACTCAAACCCAAAGCAGTTATTGTAAATGAAATGATCACAGATAATAGTTTTGATGTACTCTGCTTGACTGAAACCTGGCTAAAACCAAATGATTATATTGGTGTAAATGAGTATACTCCACCAAGCTACTGTTATAAGCATGAGCCCCTTCATACTGGTCATGGCGGCGGTGTTGCAACCATATATAGTGATATTCTCAATGTTACTCAGAAAACAGGTTTAACTATTTGAAATACTTCTGCTTAATATTACACTGTCAGATATGCAAAAGAAATCTATTATATCTCTTGCTCTGGCTACTGTGTATAGGTCACAAGGGCCGTATACAGAATTCCTAAAAGAATTTGCCAATTTCCTTTCAGACATATTGGTTACCGTTGATAAAGCGCTAATTGTTGGAGATTTTAACATTCACACTGATAATACAAATGATGCATTAGGACTTGTGTTTACTGACCTAATAAACTCTTTTGGAGTCAAGCAAAACATCACCGGGCCCACTCATCATTTTAATCATACGCTAGATTTAATGAAATCGCATGGAATCGATCTTACTGATATAAATATCTCACCTCAAAGTGATGATGTTACTGACCATTTCCTTGTATCATGCATGCAGCATATTACTTATATTAACTATATGGCTTCAAGTTATCATCCTGGCAGATCTATTCTTCCAGCCACCAAAGACAGATTCACAAATAACCTGCCTGATTTATCTCAGCTGCTCTGTGTACCCATAAACACATATGAACTAGATGAAATGACTGGCAACATGGGCACTATCTTCTCTAATACATTAGAAGCTGTTGCCCCCATCAAATTGAAAAGGGCTGGAGAAAATCATACTATGCCATGGTACAACAGTAATACCCACTTGCTTAAGAAAGAAACTCGTAGTCTTGAGCGCAAATGGAGAAAAACCGTGAGTGGCACTAGATTGGGGTTAGCAGGTGCTTCAGCACCCCCAAGAAAGACAAAAGCACCCCCATAGCACCCCGGTCTCCGTGTTTTTGCCAAGTAAGACATGTTCCTGGATAAACATCTTTTGATGATCCTGGGTCAACATTATTGTCCAAAAAAATGGACCTAACCCAATCCCTAACCCTAAACCTAACCCTATTCATAATTTATTCCTAAAATCAGTGGGAAAGTATAGCTGATTAACAATGGTGTTGAAGCACCTAACCCTGATTGTAAGCCTAAAACAGATATTTCCTGAAAAGTTATATCTCAATTCTGATTGGTTGATTGGAATGTTGTTCCAGGCTCAACAAGGATGTTGATCCAGGAACATGTTGTACTTGGTGAAATCACGCTCACTATAGCACCCCCACAGATTTTTTTTACTGGAATCAATAATATACATGCTGTAACCTATTGTATTTAAATACATGTATTGCTAATAAATAAAAAGAAACAAAATAAATAAATAAATAAATAAATAACATTTGACTCCTTACGCATGCATAACTTGTGCAATGCAATAACGATGTGCTAAGTAGGCCTGTCCCCGACAAAATATTTTTTCTAGTCAACTAGTCACACGTTATATTAAATTGATAATAATAGCCTATACTTAACCATCCTTTAATATAGTCAGGCGTATTATAGCCTATTCCGCACTCAAGCTCGTGCCTTTAATATAAATGCACTTTTTCAAACAGACATAATTAGAGAATATTACAAAATAGATTGGGCAAGTTTTCCTTATATTTATTTTATTATTCATATATATATATATATATATATATATATATATATATATATATATATATATATATATATATATCTGTATATTACTGAGTCAGGAGAAAAAAAAAATATTTTTAGTTGTTTGTTAACACAAATTGCTAATCAGCCAATCACATGGCAGCAACTCAATGCATTTAGCCATCTAGATGTGGTGAAGATGACTTGCTGAAGTTCAAACCGAGCATCAGAATGGGGAAGAAAGGGTATTAAAATGACTTTGAGCGTGGAATGGTTGCTGCTGCCAGACGGGCTGGTCTGAGTATTTCAAAAACTGCTGATCTACTGGGATTTTTATGACAACCATTTCTAGGGTTTACAGAGAATGGTTCGAAAAAGAGAAAATATCCAGTGAGCGGCAGTTGTGTGGACGAAAATATCTTGTTGATGTCAGAGGTCAGAGGAGAATGGGCAGACTGGTTAGAGATGATAGAAAGGCAACAGTAACTCAAATAACCATTCGCTACAACCAAGGTATGTAGAATACCATCTCTGAATGCACAACACGTCGAACCCTGAAGCAGATGGGCTACAGCAGCAGAAGACCACGCCGGGTGCCGCTCCTGTCAGCTAAGAACAGGAAACAGAGACTACAATTCGCACAGGCTCACCAAAATTGGACAACAGAAGATTGGAAAAACGTTGACTGGTCTGACGAGTCTCGATTTCTACTGTGACATTTAGATGGTAGGGTCAGAATTTGACATAAAGAACATGAAAGCATGGATTCATCCTGCCTTGTCTTAATGGTTCAGGCTGGTGGTGTAATGGTGTGGGGGATATTTTCTTGGCACACTTTGGGCCCCTTAGTACCAATTGAGCATCATTTAAACGCCACAGCCTATCTGAGTATTGTTGCTGACCATGTCCAACGCTTTATGACTAAAGTGTTCCCATTTTCTGATGGCTACTTCCAGCAGGATAATGCACCATGTCACAAAGCTCAGCCATTTTTTTCTGCGGCGCCCGGGGAGCAGTTGGGGGTTCGGTGCTTTGCTCAAGGTGGGAGAGAGCGCAGTTTATGCTAGAGTGAAGTTTATGCCACGACTAAACTGCACTTGTTAAAATTACAAATGACTTGCTTCTTGCGTCAGACCAAGGCTGCATCTCATTGCTTATTTTACTTGATCTTAGTGCTACGTTCGACACCATGGATCATGACATACTCCTTAATCAATTACAAAACTATACAGGTATTTAAGGTTTTAAGATGGTTTAGATCCAACCTGTCTGACCTGCTACAGGTGCTGGTCATATAATTAGAATATCATCAAAAAGTTTATTTATTTCACTAATTCCATTCAAAAAGTGAAGCTTGTATACTATATAAATTCATTACACACAGACTGATATATTTCAAATGTTTATTTATTTTAATTTTGATGATTATAACTGACAACTAAGAAAAATCCCACATTCAGTATCTCAGAAAATTAGAATATTGTGAAAAGGTTCAATATTGAAGACACCTGGTGCCACACTCTAATCAGCTAATTAACTCAAAACACCTGCAAAGGCCTTTAAATGGTCTCTCAGTCTAGTTCTGTAGGCTATACAATCATGGGGAAGACTGCTGACTTGACAGTTGTCCAAAAGACGACCATTGACACCTTGCACAAAGGAGGGCAAGGCACAAAAGGTCATTGCAAAAGAGGCTGGCTGTTCACAGAGCTCTGTGTCCAAGCACATTAATAGAGAGGCGAAGGGAAGGGAAAAGATGTGGTAGAAAAAAGTGTACAAGCAATAGGGATAACTGCACCCTGGAGAGGATTGTGAAACAAAACCCATTCAAAAATGTGGGGGAGATTCACAAAGAGTGGAGTGCAGCTGGAGTCAGTGCTTCAAGAACCACTACGCACAGATGTATACAAGACATGGGTTTCAGCTGTCGCATTCCTTGTGTCAAGCACTCTTGAACAACAGACAGCGTCAGAAGCGTCTCGCTTCAAAAAGGACTGGACTGCTGCTGAGTGGTCCAAAGTTATGTTCTCTGATTAAAGTAAATTTTGCATTTCCTTTGGAAATCAGGGTCCCAAAGTCTGGAGGAAGAGAAGAGAGGCACACAATCCACGTTGCTTGAGGTCCAGTGTAAAGTTTCCACAGTCAGTGATGGTTTGGGGTTCCATGTCATCCGCTGGTGTTGGTCCACTGTGTTTTCTGAGGTCCAAGGTCAACGCAGCCGTATACCAGGAAGTTTTAGAGCACTTCATGCTTCCTGCTGCTGACCAACTTTATGGAGATGCAGATTTCATTTTCCAACAGGACTTGGCCCCAGCACACAGTGCCAAAGCTACCAGAACCTGGTATAAGGACCATGGTACCCCTGTTCTTAATTGGCCAGCAAACTCGCCTGACCTTAACCCCATAGAAAATCTTGGGGTATTGTGAAGAGGAAGATGTGATATGCCAGACCCAAGAATGCAGAAGAGCTGAAGGCAACTATCAGAGCAACCTGGGCTCTCATAACACCTGAGAAGTGCCATAGACTGATCGACTCCATGCCACGCCGCATTGCTGCAGTAATTCAGGCAAAAGGAGCCTCAACTAAGTATTGAGTGCTGTACATGCTCATACTTTTCATGTTCATACTTTTCAGTTGGCCAAGATTTCTAAAAATCCTTTCTTTGTATTGGTCTTAAGTTATATTCAAATTTTCTGAGATACTGAATTTGGGATTTTCCTTAGTTGTCAGGTATAATCATCAAAATTAAAAGAAATAAACATTTGAAATATTTCAGTCTGTGTGTAATGAATGAATATAATATACAAGTTTCCCTTTTTGAATGGAATTAGTGAAATAAATCAACTTTTTGATGATATTCTAATTATATGACCATCACCTGTATATCTCTCAAATATTGTTCACAAATCTGTCTAAACCTGTGTTAGCAAGCACTTCTCCTTTGCCGAGATAAATGCAGATTTAACTGGCCCCGCCTAACCATTCAAGGAGCTCATCCACTCAGGGCATGGGGTACCTGTCGAAACTTGAGATCTCGTTCAGCCACCGCAAGTCATTGCAGAACTGGAGAGTGCCATCTGTTTTCGGAGACCATTAGAACGAGACTGGACCATGGGCTGCAGAACAGTTCAATGACCCCCAGCTGGCGCATCCAGGCTACTTCCTCCTCAATAGCCTGCAGGCGAGCCTCAGGCCACTGCCGGTCGTTGTTGCCAGGGGGCATGCAAATCTCATGGTGGATGATCCGGGTCTGCCTGGGTAGCTCACTGAACACATCTTTGAACTGACTGACCAGGGTGGTTAACTCTACCTTCTGCATTCGGAAGAGCTGTTCGCCTACTGCTACCACTGGGGTCTCGTCCTGGGCGAAGGGTGTCAGTTGCTCTAGGGGTGCTGACCACTTCTTGAGCAAGTAAATGTGGTAGAATTGCTCCTCTGTCCAATGTCCCACCTGGCGAACACGGTTCGTAACTGGCCCCACTTTCTCTAGGCCAGGAATTTGGAGGTGGTGGTTGGCACGAGGGCCAGCACTCGATTTCCTGGCTGAAATTCTTACAGTTGGGCTGGTCGGTCATACAGCCATTTTTGGGCCAGCTGGGACTCTGTTAGATGTTCTCTAACGAGTGTCATCATTTCCCTTACGTGTTCAATAACAGTTCAATGGGGGGCTGGCTGCTGTTCCTACGCGTCTCTATTCACATCCAAAAGTCTGCTGGGTTGTCGGCCAAAAAGCAATTGCCTTAAGGGACTTCTCAAAAGGCCGAAAAGCACATACGGGGGCATAAGGTCCCAGTCACGCCAATCCTCTGCCACCACCCGCCGCAACATCTGCTTCAACATCTGGTTGAATGTCTCAACTAATCCATCCCATTAGGGGACACAAACACTAAATGTGAGTCCAGATTTCGGGGATGTGATTGTAACACAGTTCGTAGAAGGAGGAGGGGAACCGGCGAACATTTAAAGATTTTTAATAATAAAATAAACAAACACAAAATGAAAGTAAAGCAGTAGCCCCTCGCAGATGACTGCCACACACAAAACACAAATAAAGTCCAGGTCTGGTTCTCTCTCATCACCCACTGTCATCACTCCTCCTTTTATCTTTGGGACTCGAGACTGGTGAGTGGATCCTCTCCCACGGCTCTCGGCGCCACCCCACTCGTAACAGTGATCACTCTTTTCATGCCCGCATTCTCTACCAATGTAGTGTGGAGAGTGATCACATGGACAACAGAAGTGCAATAAATTCCCAGGAGGGTGGTTTATTGAGTGCAAAGAGCAGGTACTGTGAAACGGTGTGGTGGCGTGTTCCAGTGCAGTAGATCCTGGTCGTGCGGTAAAGTGTCCGTGAGAGTGGAGTGATGTGCCAACCATCAGAAGCTTGAGTCTGCAAGAGAACCAGAACACAGCGTTACTATCGCTCTGGAGTCAAGTCACCTTTATTTATATAGCGCTTTAAACAAAAAAAGATTGCGTAAAAGCAACTGAACAACATTAATTAGGAAAACAGTGTGTCAATAATGCAAAATGACAAGTAAAGGCAGTTCATCATTGAATTCAGTGATGTCATCATGCAGCTCAGTTCAGTTTAAATCGTATCTGTGCAATAATTTGCAATCAAGTCAACGATATTGCTGTAAATGAAGTGTCCCCAACTAAGCAAGCCAGACTAATAGACTAATATTAGCGTAGATTTTTTCAATTCAATTCAAGTTTATTTGTATAGCGCTTTTTACGATACAGATCATTGCAAAGCAACTTTACAGAAAATTAAGTTTCTACAATATTTAGTAGTAGCTTATCAGTGGTGACTGTCAGTTTATGTGTATACGGCAGAAATGTTCAGAAAAATCAATAAAAGACGTAAAACAAACAGACGATTAACACTATTAACAGCAATTATGCAATCAAACTTATAGCAAAATGTAGGTAGTTCTGTATGTTGTCTCTGGGTTAGCATCATCTGAGGTCCTCTGAGGGGTTGGCATCATCTCTTCTCAGGGTCTTTCTGGATCCAGACTGGAGCTTGTGTAAATCCTAGTTACCACGGGATGTAAATCCTGTGGCAAAACAGAGAAACAAATAGAGACATAATTAGCGTAGCTGCTGTTCCTGCCAAGTAAAATTAATTAGTTTAAACCCAAGTTAAAGAATAATAATGCGCATTTGATCAGATATAACTGCAGTCCAAAATTATGAGATGCATTATTTGAATGCTTGGCCAAAGAGGTGTGTTTTTAGTCTAGATTTAAAACAGAGGAAGTGTGTCTGAACCCCGAACATTATCAGGAAGGCTATTCCAGAGTTTGGGAGCCAAATGTGAAAAAGCTCTACCTCCTTTAGTGGACTTTGCTATCCTAGGTACTTTCAAAAGTCCAGCGTTTTGTGACCTTAGAGAGCGTGATGGGTTGTAGCGTGGTAGAAGACTAGTTATTTACGCAGGAGCTAAGCCATTAAGGGCATTATAAGTAAGTAATAATATTTTGTAACTGATAAGGAAATTAATAGGTAGCCAGTGCAGAGACTGTAGTATTGGGGTAATATGATCATATTTTCTTGACCTGGTAAGGACTCTAGCCGCTGCATTTTGGACTACCTGTAGCTTGTTTATTGAGGATGCAGGACAACCACCTAGCAGTGCATTACAATAGTCCAGTCTAGAGGTCATGAACGCATGAACTAGCTTTTCTGCATCAGGAACAGTTAACATGTTTCGTAGCTTGGGCAATGTTTCTAAGATGGAAGAATGCTGTTTTTGTAACATGGGAAATATGATTTTCGAAAAGACAAGTTACTGTCTAATATAACACACCCAGATTTTTGACAGTAGAGGAAGTAACAGTACATCCGTCTATTTGCAAATTGTAGTCTACGAGATTCTGTGTAATGCTAGTCTGCCGTATTATGGGTACACAAAAGCAGTGAGATAAATCAGGCAGGTATTGTGAATCTGTCTTTGGTGGCTGGAAAAATAGTTTCTGCCCGGACGATAACGCGAAGCTATATAGTTATATCATCAATACGCAAGATGCACGATACAAGGAAAAATGGTCAGTAACTCAT